>NW_013668281.1:16225-37658 GCF_000517525.1 Limulus polyphemus
CGAGGCTTCCTGGCTCGGATAGGACTCCTGAGCCATCTCCGTATCCACAGATAGACCAAATGATGTCGTGGTCTTCTTCGAACTTAAGGACGAACAACCCTAGATAATTTTGTAAACTTCAATAAGATCACTTCTTAACCTTCTTTCTTCAAGATGAAATAAGAGATCTTAATCTATATCCCTGATGCAATCCTTCCATCCTCAGAAACATCCTAGTAGCCTTCCTCTGAACCCTTTCTAACAAGTCAACATCCTCTTAGGTAAATTTGGAGACCAAAATTGTAGACAATACTTAAAGCAAGGCTTGATTACTTCTTTGGACTCATAATCAATGTCTACAAATACATCCTAAAATTTTAGTCATTTTATGTGTGGAAAACCATGATGAGGTGACAAAATCTGATTGGCAAGACACCACATACTTCAAGATATATATATATATTACACATTATGATTGAAAGGTATCTGTTAGGTATGGTAATTCTCTTTACATTTATAAAAGACAGTTTTTAAAAATATAATAATTTTTAATTGTACATTAAAGCATAAAAACAATTCTTTAAGTATTTTCATAAATAATTTTTACATTTTTTTTAAATGTGAAGTTAATTTATTCTAAATATGTTATGTGGACTTAAATTGAAACATTTATTAGAAAAATGACTAATCATGGCTGGAGACCATTAGTTGACATCACCACTTTTTGTTAGCCTAAACATTAAGTTATCCTATTCGTAAGTTTGTCTATCCCATTATCACAGAGACTGTTTGGCCAGTATGGCACAGTGGCTTTACACTTTGGACTCGTAGTCAGGTGGTTGCAAGTTCAAGGTTAACCTGCAACATGCTGTTGTGTCCTTGTTCCAGATTGCTCATCCACACATGTGCACATCTTTTTAATGAAGCAAGGTAGTAAAAAATCACATAGAAAAGAAGTGGTTCATTATATTACAAATAGAAATCACAGACAGACACGCATGTGCATATGTCTGTGTGTTTGTGACTGCTGTAGATCTAAGAGGAAAGAACCTAGAAATTTGAAAGAAGTGGTTCCTTATATTAAAAATAGAAATCACACAGATAAACACTTATGTGCACACTTGCGTGTCTGTGTGTGACCGTCATGGCTTCAAAAAGAAAGAACCTAGAAACCTGAAATTTTGCACCCATACTAGTGGACCCTGAGGGAGTGCACCTAGGTATTACTTATCCACGTGAGTGCACATATTTTTAATGAGGCAATGTAGCAAAACACCACATAGAAAAGAAATGGTTCCTTACATTACAAATAGAAATCACAGACAGACAAGAATGTGCATGCATTTGCAAGTGCATGTCTGTAGGACCACCATAGCTCCAAGAAGAAAGAACCTAAAAACCTGAAATTTTGCATCCATACTAAGTGGACCCTTAGGGTATGCACCTGCATATTACATGCCTTATCCACGTACGTGCGTGCATACTCATCTTTTTAATGAGGCAAGCTAATAAAAAACCATATATGAAAAAAGTGGTTCCTTATATTACAAACAAATCACAAACAGACAGACACACACATACATCTTTTTAATGAGGCAAGCTAGTGAAAACACACATAGAAAAGTAGTGATTTCTTATATAACAACTTCTAATATATATACATATATATAGAAAAGCCAGTGCATTTTGGTAACAATGCATTCCAACATTGGCTTTTATGTCATATTGCTTAACAACAAAGTATACAAGTTATATGTTTATGCTAAAATGGGTTCAGAATACACACACTGACATAGAGATCTAAAGTATATCAACCTAATAACCCGAGAAAAGCCCGGTACTTTTGCTAATATATATATATGTAAAGCTAACATTTCCAACCCTCTAGTTACTATGCAAACATATTGTAACATCTGTTAGATTAAGTTTTTATCCTCCCTAAACATCAGTATTAACATTTAATAAACTTACATATTTTGTAGCAATTTTTAGCTTACATTTTTTCCTTAAATTTTAAGATTAAGAACTTCAGTTGCTGATTCTATATTTGGTAAGTTTTCAGTAGACTTGGATAATTCACAAATTGCTAAATTTGATTATATCACATTAAAAAAAAGACTGCACATTGCATAAATATTCAATGACTGATAATGAGATTATGATCAGCAACTAAACTTATTAATGCATTCTTAACATACAGTATGATAAAAAAGGAAAGGACATCTAAATCATTGTAAGGAGCTTGAGCACAATCCAAAATAAAATAAAGAATCATGTACATTGATAAATCCAGTACAATCCAATAATGAGAAAAGAAATGATATTTCTTCAACTAACCAGCATGATTAAGAGACATTTGTTAGGTATGACCATTCTGTGCATTGATAAAGACTACAGTTTTTGAAATAAATATTATATTTTAAATAATTTTTGCTGTTTCTTTATATGCAGTTAAGATAAAGTGAAAGTAATAAATATTTTATTATAACCTGGAGTTAACTTTCTCCAAAAGTCAATACATTTTTATGATGTTAAAATTAAAAGAGAATGAGCTTGTGAAGTCTGGTGAAATTGTTACCTTTAAGTTTTATTAGGCAGTTTATATGTGACCGACAGTAAAATGAGTTTTCTCTAACGGTACAAAGTACTTATATGTGAAAACATGTTCTGAAACAATAATGTATTTCAGAAACGAAAAAGCGGGTTTTCTCATAAAAATACTGCCCGAAATATCTTTCATTAGCATATAGTTTCTTTACAACAGATGATGACCTCATGAAAATCAATTATAGTGCAATCCCTTTTTTTGTTTTTTAAAGGTAGAAGTCATTGAAGGTGAACTAGTGTGTCCAGAAACTGGCAGAAAATTTCCTGTTAATGAAGGAATACCCAACATGCTTTTGAACGAAGATGAAGTATAAAAATTCACATTATAATTATTGCCTCGTTGATATATGTTTAATAACTCTTTCTCATCTTTAAGCTGTACATAACTTGCTATTTTGTGTTTATATTTCTCATTAAAAGTTGCTGTCCTTAAACCTTTTTGTATTTATTTCTTATTAAAACAACAACAACAGTTACCAGACAATTTATAGTGATTTATTTTCCAAACATTTTACATAAGCAAAAATGTGCAAAAACAAATAAGATATTACCTTAAAGAGAACTCTTTAGGTATAAATTTACTTTTTCATCAATAACAGTGTTCAAATACAATTGCAACATTAAGTGTGAGAAAAGTATCTGTCACATAACAATCTTTGTTTTCAAAACTCAAAACATTTTAATTTTCTCATTGCCATGAGCACGTCTTCCTCTACAGAAGTGACATGCGAGTTTGGTAGTTTGTACTATGAAGAAAGTGTAATTACCCTCCAAAGTTTACCACATTCACGTTTCAGATTAATATTGAAATATTAAAACATGCACCCTTTTTTTGTTTTTATTATGCATTGGGAGAGTTATTTATCAATAAACATGGCAGTGAAAGATTTAATTAGGAGAGAAATGTGCTCTTTACACACTATAAAAAAGAACTGATAATATAGACACTGTGTAAATAATAATAGCAAATGCAGAAATCAGTTGTACCATACTTAAACCTCATGCATACAAAACATTGTAGCACAAAAATACATAGGCCCATCGTGATTCAAATATACAGTAATTTGAACCACGAAAAGTAAAAAATATACTTCTTTGAGAGTAACAAATTTTAGACTACCTTGTATTTTCCACATTGCAAAATGCTAACATTTGTTTTTAGCATTATAAACCTTGAAAGCATGCAAAGCAACGACATATGAAATAGTTTAGTTTATTATGAATTTCGTGCAAAGCTACACGAGGGTTATCTGCACTAGCCATCCCTAATTTAAGACTAGAGGGAAGGCAGCTAGTCATCACCACCCACTGCTAACTCTTGGGCTACTCTTTTGATCCCCCAAGGCTGAAAGGGTGAGTATGTTTGGTGGGACTGGGATTCCGAGTCGAGTACCCGAACCACCTGGCCATGCCAGGCCAACATATGAAATACACATTTACAATACCATAAACATTAAACACGTACATTCTGTAGCCTTTATATCAAAGAACACTTGATGCACAGCAAATATGAAATATACTTGGATAAAAACTAATTGTTTGCAAGAAATTGCTAACATAAGGGTTCTTACACTATTTATCTCTTGTGGGGTATGCAATATTGGCTAGTTCCTCAGTAAATTTCTGGTCATAGCCATAGAGCAAAAATTGAAAGATGTGAAAATTCCTTTAAAATGATAATTATCTCTAAAAAGGTTTTCAAAATATTTAAGAAATTTCATTTTCAATTTATAGCTTAAATACATTTCTCAATATCTTATTAATGTGTCTTCAAAACTTCATACATATTTTTCAGTCCAAAAGCCTAAACTATAAACAACCAAAAATTCTAAATTCCCAGTGGAAACCAGCAAACCCTAGTTTATATGTATTTTTCTTCAAGCAGACATTTGTATAGCTTGCTTCATTCAGTTAAAAAGCTGCTAAAAATTACTTAAATCAGTAAAATCTAGCACACACACTGATTGTAACTACTTATGTTATATTAGCAGTGTAGTCACTGTCTGAAGTGGCATTTAGTTTGTTATATTATATTCTGTACTTTTTAATAGAGGTTGTTCATTGGTTAAGAGACAGATGTCATACATCACTCTAGCAACATCCTGTTTGCAACTGAGTGATTTAATATTTTGAAGTAGTTGTTCTTAGTACTTAAAATGGTGAAAACTCTCACTCAAATATATAAATCAAGCAATTTTGAAACAATCTTTTAACCTTTTCCAGACTGCAGTGCACCTTTCAGGCATCAAATAACCACAAGTATTATTTTCACCCTAGTGGAGTAATTCTTTATTGTTTTTATTTACCACTTGTGGTATATCCAGGTAAACTGAATATGGATTTGAGATTTACTTGATAGGTCCACTTAACGGGAGATGTGAACAAGATATGGTACAATATAAAGAAAAAAAAAAGGTGCTAAATTTTACTTGCCAAGTTTGAGCTGAACACAACATGTAATGAACAATGAACACAATCTTTAATAAAACTTAAAACATGAAGGACGTTGCTCTCGACATCCTGAAAATGAGTTATCCAATTCTATTAACAAAAAGAGTTCAGTAGTATTTTGAAAACTGGTTAAATCATTAAGGAGGAACCTAAAAAACATTAAGCACTATATGATAAGTTATCAGTTTATACTTACTACTTCATACAACAATAAAAAGTAGTATCAACAATTACCATTAAAAACAGCTCTTGATAATAAGTAGTCAGCTTAAAAATTCACCTCAAGTACTGATGGAGCAACTTCATCTTTTGGCTAGTAAGCTTTGAAAATTTTATTTTTCAACCATAAATAAAGCCATATTCAGAGAAAATTTAAAATAAATGTACTGTTTCTAAAAAAGATGATGAGATTGACGATTTAACCAATAGTAATAATAATTACTTTCTCATGTAATCAGTTTGTGAAAAAACAACCATAAAAGTAAATGTTATGAAGATTTGAAAATATAAGGATACATCCTATAATACTGTAGCTATGCATTTTCTCACGAATCCACCAATGTTTAAAAATAGCATTTCAAGTCTTATTTTGTCAATGACTGGTAATTGCACAGAATACCTTTCATTCAATACCAGAACCAATAAGCTAGGTTAATCTAATGGCAGCCAACATTTTATCTGATAAACTATTTATATGCATAATAAAAACAGCGTAAATGAAAATGAACACTTAAGCTGACAATGTATGAAATCTTTATATCTTAAAAACATGCTAGCATATCTGCACATTATTTTTAATCAGTCAATTCCAGTTTTACACCAGTGATGTGTAAAATGAGCACTTTTGGGTTATTTTTTGGTTTGCTACTAAATAAATTCAGTCTAACATATTACAAAGCATACTTTAACATATCAGTGGCATCGGTAACAAAAAAGACATACAATCTTGGGCCGTGTTCTGAAAGCACTGATACAGAATCTTTTAAGGTCCGTTTTATGTACCTTCGGTGTTCAACAAATTCTGCTTTCAAACTAACTGGGAAGTTGCCTTTTAATGGCTAATACAGTTATTCTTCCCAAAGCAGATACACTTACAGTTCAATTAGTTGTCAATCAACAGGAAAAGCTTTGAAATCAAAAATAAATACATAATACAGAAACCTGGATTTTATAACATGAAGACTGTCATTTGCTTTGTTAAAAGAGGAAAAGTCAAGGTAAGACTTGAAAACATCTCATCCATGGCTAGAGTTCACTTATATTACTAGTATCTCATAACATTGAATAAATTTTAATGGTGAAAACTTTGTTAATTTTACGTGGCCAAGTTTGTCCATCTGTAAAATGTATTAGTTGCTGTTTCGTTCTTCTTTTGTACTAAGATTAAAGTTGCTTTGGGATTCAAAATAAATATTTAATGGCACAATGACTTACCTACTTAAGTGATGTTTTGAATCAAGACAGTTTAATGGTGATACTTCTTTCCACCATGAAAAATATGTTTAGGATTACTATTTTTGCTTGAAAGCAAAATTTATATTACAAATAAAATTTACATGTTCGTGTGACAAATCTTTCTGACTCTGTATATCAAAAGCAGTGTCAAAGTGACCTATATTTAAGCCTCTAATGCAAACACTGCATAATGTGAGATGGCATTCCTTAATTTTTTGCTAATCTTTATATTCATATTTTACATACCTTTTCCTCTGTCATTTAGTTGAGTTGTCTCGAGTTTGTTTATGCATCCTGTTAAAATCAATTGTAACATTATTTTCATAGTGAGACAAAATAACACTAGGTGGCACTGAAGTATTTGTCAAGATAACTATGGTCATATCTGTATATAAATCAGTGTGTCACTCTTATGTAAATAGACACATGGTGGTTACACTTGGGCCCAGATAGTAAAACATGTTTTCAGCTATGCTCTTTTCCAGGCCTGTTGAAGCTCCCCTCCGGGGATTCTGCCAGTAATCTTCAATAGATTACCCCATGCCAAATCGGCACCTTCATCAAATAATTTAAGCCTAAAGTATCAATTGATCCCATGGAGACGAGAATCCTTCAATAGGAAGGAATATTTCTCCAGCCTTCAAGCCACACTGAATTAACTTACCTCTGTAGTTCCTGAAATCTCTTCCCTCGTGTCACCTGCACAACCCCTAAAAGTAAATCTCACCTTTTCACAGTTTTTCTTCCAGGCACTTACCTTACCATAATACCTAAAGAAATCCAACAGTCCCTAGAACAATCAACCAACACAAAATTACGTGCAGTTCACTGGATCCACTCCTGATTAACCGGCAAGACAACCCAGCTCATGAAAATCATCATACTATCCAAACCAACAGCAGATCTTATCCTCAATTACAGTTGCTATTTCCAATACTTTCATTTTAAAGCGAAAAATCCTTATAGGACTAATGTAGACAAGCCTTGCCACTTATAGCACCATCAAATAATCATCAGTACTTCAAGTCATTTAGTAAAATTGAATATGTTTCTAAATTTAGTTCTAGAATAATACGTTTGCATTTGTTACCTGTAATGCCGTAAAGCGATCATTTTCTAGAATCTAAAGTTGTTGGTTAAATTTGTTCTCTTTTGCGAAAGGTTAAAACAACAATAATGGCTTATAGACTAATTTATAAACCGAGTCTTCAAGTAAAAATAACCTATTTTTTGTCACAAAACTACAAAATACGGTATCTACGCTCTGGCCTAGTCTATGAAGGCAAGTTTTCTCTGGGCGCTCCCCTTCCTCCCCCATGATAAAAATTCTCTAGCATTGGATTTATAGATCCCTGCCACCCTAAAGGACCCTTTGTCTCACAGGGGCTGTTTGTTTCGAGAAGCACTGATGTGTGGATCTCCCACTCTCATGGATTTCTCAACTTTTAAGGCATCTCCCAGTTAATTAAAATCACCCATGTTAAAACTGTCATTTCCAACAATCTCTGGAAAAATCACAAAGCATTTCCAACAAACCATTGCCAGGTGTGGGGCAAAGAGGAATTACGTGAACTCTGAACACCTCTGGTTTTAAAACAACCTAAATTTCTGCTATGATTATGTAAATAGATTGATCAGATATTCTGTCAACAGTCAATAATTGTTCAACATTGATTGCAATCTCATTGTATGATAGCAAATAAAAGAGAATTGAAGACTGATATGCCAGATACACAAGGATGTGGAGCATTGATTGGATATTGCTTGATGCTCAGTTAGAGCTTATAAGTGTTGTAAGCAATCAAATGGTTTTAAAGATGTTGTATTATCAAGCAGATTTTGTGGTTACTTACAAAGTTAGGATTTCTTATTTTTGGTTCACAAGATTATGTTGTCAAATGTTTGAAGTTCAGTTATGTTGTTTGTAAAGACACACGCCTAGGATTTTCAAATTTTGTTCCATTTAACTTGTGAAAGTTCTAAAAAATACTCTTGTTTCTTTGAGGATCTTGGTATAAACATTGGATTATTCTCAATGGAGAACGAAATATTCATTACAGTATCATCATATTTTTAGGAATCCAAAAGTTTTTACTTTGCCAACTTATAACTCAATAATATAAAAGCATAAGTTGCCAGTTAAAGAATAACTTTCAAAACAATTATTAATTTATTATGCTTATAAACTGGATACACAAGTACCTACAGGTAAAGAATGCTATAACAGATTTTGTACATATAATTTATAAATTTTATTCACATTAACAATCTTTCAGAGATGATTTATGGAAGAGTTGATTAAAAAAATAGGTCAGAAAATTTATTAATACCAAGAAATAAGACATTCAAGCTAGACTGTGAAATAGGTTTTGATTATATAGTACATTATAAGAGAATAGTTGCTAAAATTCTACAACAGAAATGACAATTAATAATAAATAGTCTTCATTATGAATAACAGTCAAACTACAAAAAGCTTCTATGACCACTCTGCCCAAGGTTATCCAGTTGGGTATACCCTCACTGTAAGCAGTGTTTTTGGCCCTCAACTGAAAAACACTTGACAAAGTTGGGCCTCCTTAGTGAAATTATCAAGCACCAAAGCAAAACTGTCACATGTAAAGCTTCATGTATCATGCCTAACACATTTGGCCAATGTAGTTATTACTAGGTAATAAACTTAATTTTATATATATATATATATATTAATCTAGCTAACACTCTAAAAAGACATATTGAAATATTTATATTTAATACTATAAGTTACAGAAACATATACACTTATATCTTATTTAGTATGTGACAATTTCCAGCTAGATGTCCACAAAACAGCAGCATAGCTTGTGTATTCACATAGTGACTAATGGTGGTGTGAATCATGGTTCAAGTAGTGGTCTTTTGTGTGCTGCTATCAACTGCAGTTTTTTTTTTTTTACAACAAAGAAAGTTGTCCTTCTGCAGGTTTCCTCAGGAGAAACTAATTTGAGCTTTTTTATCTACATCATTAATGTGATGTTTCCTCCATGTTGAAATGTTATTGTATCAGTGGGGGCCAGAGATACTGCACCGGTGCAATGGATCGTGTTTTTATGACGTTTAGATATATTAACCTTTTGTATATGACTCAGAGTTCATTTTTAAATGTGTATTACAGTTATTCGCATTAAAAGACAGACGTAAAATAAATTTGAATCTGTGACAGGTAAAAATGAGTACAACTTCAGTAACTGATGGACAAGAGTTCTGAGGAGATAAAAGTTAAAAGTTCTGTCCAAACCACATTTATGAATTTACCTCAACGGAATGCACTGGTGTGGAATGCTGTACCTACTCTGTTAGAAATACCATATCTCTCTGCAAAAGTCACTCCCAATTCTTAGCTTATTTAAGCTGTTTAAGATTACTTACATCTGCATTACATGTGCTGGCAACTGATTCTGGACATATCAACATATTTAGTATACGCATGTCATAATGTTTTTTTTTATTTTTATTATTACTGCAGAATAACCACCGAAAAAGAGTGCCAGAACTAGACATACAAAATAAAGCAAAGGTTAGGCTGACTATCAAGGAACAGCAATTATAAATTTGCCATTTGGTAAAGGAAATTGAATATTTCAAAAGCAAAGCTATCCACTTGAATAAGTAACATATTCAAAATGGCTTCTGCAAACTTACCAGAAACAAACTTGGGATACAAATGAAAAATGAAATACAAATTGTGGTTATAGATGACAAAATACTGTATCTCAAGGTAAATTATCCAAGTATAAAAGCACACATTTTTGTGCAAGTTTCTCTTTACCATCCATGTAGTCCTAAACAACACAATATATACTATATTAAACATATGCCAGCATTTCAGAACAAAGTGCTTAATACTCTGAGGAAATTATTTCTAAGTTAAAACTCTGGGTCACAAGTCTGAATTAGAGTACCCTTAAAAATTTCAAATACTACTGTTATCGGGATGAAGTTATTGGTCTTGAAGACTATAGTTCCATGGTGGCAAAATAAGGAAATTTGTAAATCAAGCTTTGGTTTCCATGGTGCAAAGCCTAATCACTGAACTAAAATGGGTAATGTTATTCCTAAAGCAACATTATAAGTAACACTAAATGAGGCTACTGCAAAAAATGACTCCATCAGCGGAGTAATGAAAATTGTGTTCAAGCCATATTTTGAAAAATATTTACTGCTTTTGATCCTCCCCAGTTATTGAAAAGTGCATAGAATAAACTTGTAAAAAAACAAGATGCATGATGTTAATGGAAACCAAAAAAAGTAGAGTTACAGTTAAAGCATTTTTTATGACAAAGATACCATGTGCCCAAAGCTTTGACAAAATCAAAAGGATCTCATAACATTTTCAAAAATGAGTGTGTGATTAGCTACATAAGTGCTAAGGCACACAGAGAGTGCTATGAGTAGAAGGCTAGTACACAGCTGATGTTTTTGAATCAAGAAGTTAATCACTTGTTTGTTTTAATTCCATTAAATGTGTTTTGAAATGTCACACAGCTGAAAAAACTTCTATATCATTCATATAATGTTTTAAAATTAATGTAAAGTGTGGTGATCAAATTTAAATCCATACCAAATATGAATTATATTCTATTAAAGAATGGCACTTATCAATTTCTCTTGTAATAACAGTGTGGGGAAATCTCAACTCCCAGTACCTCACTGGTACTGATTTTTTTTAACAAATAGGCTTTTAGATTTACTGTTTTAAGACAGGCTGATAATTGCCAAGATAATTCTACTTCATAACAGTTTGGCTGCATAACTAAGCAGTCTCTTGTAAATGCATTTGTTCTGACCAATGATTTGACAAATTAGAGCAAGAGCAGAGACAGATTTATATTACCAATAAAATGTTTTCTGTTGAACTTGGTTATTTTTGAAGTACTTATGATTATTTGCTGAATGAAACCTATTTTTGATAGATATTTACACAACAAAAATATATACACAAAACATTGTATTTAGAAGAAAATTGTGAAAGTTCTTTTGTCATAGGTGGATTCAGTAGTTTTCACGACATATAACAGTGTGAAGCAATCAGTATGACAATAGATTATTAAAAAGAACAGTGCTAGTTTTTATAACAAATACTTTTGTATTGTTTTCAAGTATGAGTATTTGACCAATGGTCACAAAGCAATATTCTTGGAGATTTTAATGCATTGCACAAGTACAAAATAAAATAAAAATTAACATGCCACACAATGTTTAACAAACTTGTTAAATAAATATTAGGTTGTTTGTTTCCTACTTTGCAGTAAATTATGTTCAATATAATAAAACAGAAAGATATATAATATAGATAAAAATAATACATGTCACGTAAATGTGATTATAAAAGGAAAAATTACAGAAAAAATGACAGAGAATGCTATAACATGGATGAATCCTAGGACACAACTTTACTTGATTGCTTGTTGATTTAACATTAATATAATAGTAATATTTTTCTGTATGCAATAATATTCATTCACATGCTTTTTGTAAGTAAAGTATAACAAAACAATAAAATATCACACAGCAATTAATTGAATAAACAGCCAAGTAACAATTTCATGAAAGCCAAAGCACGTGCACCAGTTAAATATCTGAAACTAGTAAAGAATCCAGCATCTTTGAACTTGCTCCACCGGTTGTTTCACTTTCGGGTACAAATCTGTTCAAGGCTGGTCCTTTTCTTAAAGCAGGGTTAGGACCTTTATGATTATTAGGATCTGGACCACTTAATGGCACATAATCTTTGCTAAATATAAAACAACAACACTAACTTTAATATTTAAAGTGGCAGAAAGATAATGAAGAAAAACTTTAAATCATCACTTACCTTTTCAATCAGCAATAATGAATAAACACCCATAATAAAATAAAAATTCACTTAGAAAAAGTAGTATTATGGTTACCTTACTTAAAATGTTTAATAATTTTTATACAGTTGCATTCCATGCTTATTAAGAAATTCACTAATGTGAATAAATATTTATTTTACAGTGAATTTTAATATCATAAGTCTGTTAATATGTTCTTTTTACATGAAATTTTCAATCAAACACATCCAGATTCATTACTGACATACACTGAACATGTAGATATTACAGTAACCATGGAAATGAGAAACTTCTTAATAATTTACCACGTTAACAGGAAGTGGCTACTGCAACCTTTAAAATAAACAATTGTTCCTTTCTCTTTTGGGGTACACATCATGTTATCTATTTATTTACTGTAAAAAAATGTATATTGTAATTGGTAGAATTTATGAAGTTTTTGTAAAATTTTCATATGCTCTTGTAGGAGATACTAAAATGAGAAATTATATTAGAACTATTATATTAGAGTATTACTATGAATAGTGAGAAAACCAGAAGGAATATTTTCATAGTCTGTGAACTCTGTACCTATTAAATACTCAAAAACTATAATAATATCAACAACTTATTTAACAGTTTAAACTTTTGTTGCAGTTGAATGAACTGCTAATTTCACCCTTCCACAATTATTCTGGTAATTTTTCTAAATTTTCAATCAAGTGTTCTGATTGTGATTACTGATATTCTTATGAAGGATGTACATTTGCACTAATCTTCTATTTTGGACAAAGTTTACCACATTGATTTTTCTGCAAGGCTGTGGTTGGCTCTGTTTCTGTGTCATTTCTTCTATAGTAAAGACCATAGTTATTTCAGTGGGTGGTACAGACTTATACAAGTTATTACGAGTTGGGGCTTATATCCTTTTACTGTGTATAATAGGAATGACTGCTCATGTAAACAGTTTAAGGCAGAGATTCTCAAACTGTGGTATATGGAGCTAATATTGGTGGTACAGGACAGAATTAATAAAAGAAATAATAAAATTTGTAATTAGCCCTATTTGAGCTTTCCACATACATTTACTTATTACTCTCCTCATTTATAGACTCACCTTCTACCTGAATAGACTCGCCAGTATTTTCTTCATTTCAAATTGACAAAAATGGTACCACATATTCTTCAATCGTAACAGAAAAAACAATCGCATCCTTGGGTAAGTGTTAAGAATATGAATTTTTCTTATTAGGTTTTTTTTATCGTCCTTTTTTTTCTTAATTAGGCCTAGGTTTGTAATTTTAAAAAAATTCAACAAAAAGTGGTACATGAGCCTGAAACGTTTGAGAACCACTGGCCTAAATGAATGTGTGACACCCCTACTAGAACTTTGGTCTGACCTGAGTGTGGTATCATCATTATACTAATTCTTGTTTCTGTCCTATGAAGATCAAAGTCCTCCTCCCCCTCTCTCTGATGCAGCAGTTAGAAGTTTACAACAAACTTAGAAGCTGGCTAGTTAAGTCAAAAATTCTACTGGCTGTAAACAAAAAATCTTATTTATTCATTTGCTTCAATCTTCTGCTATCCATCTTTGATATTCTTTTCAGCGTAACATTTATGGAACGTGCTATATTGGGATACTTATAATTACCTGTTCAACATTACTGTACCTTAAGCCTTCCATTAAGAACTGGGTGGAATCCACCCAGCTCATAACCAGAAAGTATCTATGAGAGTAACTGTTCTATAATTTTTGAAACTGTATGGAAGTCTTTACAGAATTTTGCAGATTATTAGAAAACATTACAAGGATTTCATACACAAAATATATGGTTTTTGAATTATGTTTTAAGATTTTTTTATTAAAAATTTGCTCATGAATTTTTTCTTTTAGAATGTTGACTATTCAACGTACAAAGTAATTTTCATTTTAAGATTAAAAATACTTTATCTGAAATTTCTCAAGTTTTATTTGCATAAACTCTATATCCTTCTAGATAATCATCAAACGTTTCTTTTAAATAAAACTTTATATTTAATCTGTTATTTTATCAATATTAACTCTATATGGTGTTAATCGATTTCACCGACCTTGTAACCATCATAACAATTAGGAAATAAATCTAAGTTATCTTTTTTGTTCTAGAATAACTGCAAATTTAAATAGGAAACCACAAATGCTTATTTTAAATACCTTAAATCTCTTAAGAGTATAAATCTATTTATGTTTATTAATTTTTGTTTTATTGACCTTTGAACTGTGTCTGACTAAAAATACCGACAGAAGTTGAAAATTACACGGCCCGCGCGCATCAGTATGACCCTATCGAACAGCAAAATGCATAAGCTTCTGGTGCATACACCCCCATGAAGGTTTTTTTATTATTATTCTTTCATTATCAAACTTAACAACTTTCTATTTTTATGATTTTAGTTAGTTTAACAATACCTCCAAAATCCACTGTAATTTATCAGGTTTCCTAATTAAATTGTATTCAGGTCTAAAAAATATAATTTCTATTCACAAAATAGCCTTGTTAGCAATACTTTAAACTTTCTAATGATATAAGAGCATTTCTCTCATAAATAACTCGGAAGGCTGACAGAATTATGATGAATAAATAAATAGCTTTCGATTGATTATAAATTTATTGGTATATAAAAATAGGCATAGATACATAAGTCTTCTCAAATGATGAAGTGGTGGGCAGAGCCAATATGGTGGGTTCACTAAATATCATGATATCTCAGCAAATAGAAAAGGTAGGAGGTTCTTATTTTATATTCTAGCTTGCCAGTATTGATCATTTGAGTTTCTAATTTGTACGAAACTGTAGATGTTGTCTTGTGGGCATCATAAATGTATTCTGACCAAACCCAGAAGGCCACATACCATGTGACACACAAAAATCGATATTTAGCCTTTTTTTTAATATAGTTTCAAATTAAGAAACTAACTAATGTACAATAGTAAAATTTGAATTATAATCTATAATTTAATACCAAATTTATTGAAATACATTTATAAAATAATAGTTAAAAAACGTTGAATGTAAATCTACAAACAGGATGACATGCCCTCTGACCCCTACCTGTCTCGATAGCGTTAATACCAAACACTATTTTGTTAGTTGAACAGCAAGCACATACTTGCTATAAACTCACAAAGCAACTAAAAGTTAGTTTCATACTACTTTTTAATAGAGAATTAAAAAAAACAGTTAAAACAGCCACTTACAGTAGAAGATCATCACATGGTCCCTTGCGAAGTCTAGGATCTGGACCTTTAGCATGAGTCCTGTACATAGACGTATGCTGTTGATCTTCTTGAGTACTTGTGCCTTTCGAGATTCTGCAGGTTATTGGAGAGAAAATCATTATGATATCTAGAACACATAACTATATGCCTGTTATAATACAAAAATATTTTAAACTAACACAAAGTAATTTTTCAGTGTACTAACACCACATTCTAAGCTTTATGAGAGAGTTTATTGATCACTTACTTTTTAAATTTTTTTACTTAATGTTTTCATACAAATGCCATTACTTCTTAAATCAGTGGCATTAAAACAAATCCATAAAAATAAATTTATACGAATAAAAAATCTAATCAACTCTTAAGTATTAATCTGATGTGTAATATAGTATGTTCTCTTACACAAAATATTCAAAAAGTAAAAATACTTCAGATACTACCGAGTGACTACTTTAGTAACAATACAAGTAAAAAAACTGGGACACACACACACACACACACATGATAATATACATCATATGTTATACAAAGGCAAGATACACTAGCTTCTAGCATCAAAGTTGCATATCAACAAAATAACCGTTTCATTGAAAAGTATTTGCTTCAGATAACACACAAAAATACTCAGTTTTTGCATTGTTGATAAGCATGTCTCACCTAACACTTGTGTAATAAGCCTGGAAAAAAATATAGCAAAACCATGGTGACATTGAATTTTTCATTTTACACATTAGCAATTAAGATCTCTGACTATTTCACCCACAAGTCTCACACTATGTCACTTAAAAGTTAATTTATACATCTTTTTCGTGACTCTCATTTCTCATCAAACTCAGCAGTTAAAACTTTTTTTGCAAGATAATAAGCTAAAAGCGGAAGTTTACTTTTTAAGAGTTTTACTAAGATGTTCAACTAAAGAAATTGAAAGACTTGACATTTAGGCATGAAGTTACATACAACAAAGCTGACAGAGCATAACATTAAAAAAAAAATTTCTGCAAATAAGTCATGTGTTTTCTTCTCACAAGAGTTGTAACCATTACAGTTAGCAGTGGTCATTGACCTTGGAATTCTCACCTAGAAGTTACATTATTTTAAAACTTGTGTTGCTGGGGTAAAACACTTAACAAGAAGAAGAAAGATCTGACAAAATATAGATAAATTACGGTTAATTTTTTCTGAGGTAATAAGGAAGAGACACGACAGAAGGTTTAAAAATGAAATCCATACAGCATGAGAATATTAGAGGTGAAGGTGAAACACCATTAGTAGGTTTTGTCTATTATATAGGTATATCAACAGAAAACATATCAGAATATTCATATCACTATCTACAAATGTGGATGTATAGTAGGAATTTTAAATTCTTGAAAAACTGGTATAATTTGTGTAAAATTGAATATTTCAATATTTGAGTTTCAGTCAGCAAATTCAGAATAAATAACTGGTATTAGATAAAAAGATGATATAAACAATTATGCATAAATATACACACACACACACCACTGTGAAAGAACAATTACAAATAAATTATGGAATATTGTAGACAAACTTTGATGTTTTGCACATAAGTTACAAGATTAGTTAACATTTCTTATATTTGAGTTTTCAATGATAGTTTTTTTACTTGTATTACCTACCTTATATTTTATTTTTAAATGATAACCTTTTACTTGTATTATGTACCTTATATTTTATGTCTATATGATAGCCTTTTACTTGCATTACCTACTTTATATTCGATTTTTAAATGAATTACAAGATTAGTTAATATTTCTTATATTTAATTTTTAACTGATAGCCTTTTACTTGTATTACCTACCTTATATTTGATTTTTAACTGATAGCCTTTTACTTGTATTACCTACCTTATAATTGATTTTTAACTGATAGCCTTTTACTTGTATTACCTACCTCATATTTAACTTTAAATGATAGCCTTTTACTTGTATTACTTACCTTTTATTTGATTTTTAAATGATAGCCTTTTACTTGTATTACTTACCTTTTATTTGATTTTTAAATGATAACCTTTTACTTGTATTACTTACCTTAAGTGATACGAGTGAAGCTCCTCTTTACCACTTTCTCCTGTGTAAGAAAAAAAAAAAAAACATGATTATTACATGATTTGTATTGCATGAAAATAAAATCCAGACCCATGTTCACATTAGTTATGAGAAACAGCCTCTTTGGTTTCTATTTATTTATTTTTTTTTTCCATTTGTTCAATTTTGGTATAACTCGTACTGGAGAAAGTTTCGGCTAATGTGTGTTTTCTTATTACTAATTCAGTAAAAAAAAACTGGAAGAAAATTTATTCAAGGCTATTACCACAAACTTTTAAATATACATGCTATTTCAATTCTAACTAAATAAAAAGCAACAATCAAAAATAGTAATCACACAATTTTTTTGACAGCCCAAACTGCCCCTCCTGGAACCTCATTTTACTCATGACTGTGACCTTGGATGTGATTATCTTTGCTTAAAATGTCAATACATTAAGTATAAAGCTTTCTGTAAACATTTTGATGGTCAACAATTCTTACCCAGTTATTAGCTAGATTGAGCAATTACTGAACAAAATAAACTGTAAAATAAAACATAAATGCATAGTATTTCAATATGAATGTGGTTAAAATTATTTTCCATAAACTTTATTCAAAGCTAATTAAAGGAATACAAGTCACACTTTTTATAACACCCATGTGCAAAGTAGTCCTGGTTGTTGTTGCCCAAACACCTCCCAATGCTTAGCTTTAGAACATGTAATGTGAAGAGCCAAGGTATAAAAATGGCATCTTCAGTATTCATTCATAATTATGTTTTTACACCATTCACTATCAGTGAGGTCCACATATTACATAACATTGAGTAGTTTTGTTATAGGCCTCCTAGCAGCATCTGTTGTTGCCAGCTTTACAATAAGGCTAAATTTGACAAATTACAGGTTGAAATTGATTAAAATACAGGCTACTTTTAGCACACTCTTTCTTGTGGAGGTGCCACATTATAATCAGTTAAGTCCTATAGGACCAAATATGGGTACTTATTTTAAACGTAGTTGTTTTTCACCTTATATTTATCTTGTAACTGTTAAAATACATGGGTCACTCACTGGCTAATATGAGTGTCTGATTCATGGCACAAGGCTTACAGCTACAGCTTAAAGTGCTGAATTTTACATTTTAAATAAAGAGCAAAAAATGTTTCCATAAATACACATATTTTACATATTGAAGCATTAAAAAGCGGACTGCTACCTAGATGTTACAGATTTTGTAAGTGCAACTTTTGAATTATTTTTCTATTTTTCTTTTTATGTATCTTTAGTTACTGAAACATATTTTTAAAGTGACCTCAGACATAAAAGGTGTGCTTGAATGGCAATGTGCTCTAACAATGTGACAAAGAATAATGCTATAATATTAATATTCATAAACTGTTGGAATTAGTTATATCTATATCAAAAGTAATGAAATTTTCATAACTATATTTAGTTAGCAGCTAAACCTAAAAATACTTTGAAATTTAAACTTTTCTTCCTAAAATTTTTATTTTATTTTTAATTTTCATTACTTAGTTCAATATTTAGATAACATTACGTTTTTCATGTTTGATGGACCACTTTCTGGCTTTTTCATGAGCAACCTCTTCCACATTAGGTGTTTCACTCAAATCTTGAACAGGAATTTCTGGAGTCCCATGTTCCTGAATAGATGAATCAGCCACTTCACTGGTAGAAAGAGTTTCTTCAGCTGATGTTGGTTTTTCTTCCTGAGTTTGACTTCCTGAAATGCTATAAAATTAATAAAATTAGCTTACAAAATTCCAATTTTATCATAATTTTTGGTGTTAAACTGAAACAACTGATCTCAAAAGAATAACAATAATTAAACAACATTTGAATATAAGTTAACAAAAAGGTATCACAGCTAGTTATTTTAAAATAATTGTTTTACCCAAGAGAACATTGGTCAAACACATTCTAGAGTAATTTTTTGATAATCTTGAAAGTGAATAGAAAACAAATTATTAAAAAGCTTAATTCTAACATAATTAATAATAATAAAAAGTTTAGGATAAGTGTTGTCAGTTATGATTTAATTTGTTCCAGTATTGTTAGATCCAATATTCAACAAATACCCATTAACCGGGTGACCAACTTAAAAGTAGTTCTGTAGGGATAAAGAACACAAAGGGAAAAAAAATGTTCAAAGTGAAAATTTAAAACAAAATTTTTGCAGTCTAAATACAAATAACCAAATGCTTCAACAAACTGGATAAAACTGCAGTGTAATACCAAATTAAACAAATTAATAAGAGGTTAACAAAACAAGTCACAACTGTACAAACATATCACTAATTGAAAATGGCTAACATCAGATAAATAATACACATGGGCACAAAAAGCTGATAAAACATCAAACTTCTAACAGAATGATGCTTACAGTCATTATATTCTGGAAAATATTTTTTTGTGTGATGATGAATTAGTAAAACATTGTAATAAAACTTAACATTTTATGTCACAAATATAAAACAAAATAATATTCACTTCTTGTCCCTTATCAATTCATTTATTAAGACAAAATTTTAACACAGTAACATTATAGAAGTTTTTATTAATATATGTCCTGGGGGTGAGACTCAATGGTTCACACTTCTTTAGTCTCTGCCCTATGAATAACTTTTACACCAATAACAAGATTGTTTGTTTGTTATGGATTTTGCGCAAAGCTACATGAGGGTTATCTGCACTAGCCGTCCCTAATTTAGTAGTGTGAGACAAGAGTGAAGGAAGCTAGTCATCACCACCCACCGCCAACTCTTGGGCTACTCTTTTACAATGAATAGTGGGATCAACCATCACATTATAATGACCGTCACATTATAACGTCCCCACAGCTGAAAGGGTGAACATGTTTGATGTGACAGAGATTCAAACCCGCGACCCTCAGATTGCGAGTCGAGTGCCTTAACCACCTGGCCATGCCGGGCCTACCAATAACAATCAGAAGTTGTAAGTAATATTTAATAAAGTTAGAGTTTAATATTCATTGCTTTAGTTTTCAGCACTTACACATCTGCATTTTTCATTGATGTCAGCATGATTCTACCATTTGATTCATTGTAACTGCAGCTTTCCAGAACCATCTGTATCACATATTTATCAAATGTTGGAAATTCTTGCTCCAATTCTGCTTGAACTAGAAAAATTAGGACTAAGAATTCATTCTTGTAAATGATAAAAAAAAAAAAGAGATACATACTTATATTACCATAATCATTGTTTTCTTGGCTTAGTTATTAAATAAATTTTTAATTAAAACTAGAGGCATTATTTTTTCTATTAAATAGCCTTTTTAAGTTGTCAATCTAGTCCTATAAAAAAACAATACACTTTAACAGTTCTTCAGGTCAATGTTTGAGTTTTTCACAAAGTGAGATTTGGCACTGTATTCACATGTACTGCACTGCAAATGATACATACTTAATTGGACAAAAATAATGCCGGTCTTCAAGTACATCAAAAATGACACAACCTAACTTTTAAAATGAAGCATTAAGTGACACTTATGAACTTCTAATGAAGCTTGATATAAGTGTGAGTTGTCTGTTAACCAAAATAATGTTTAAATGCTTCAAAGAAAATTAAATACACACTGAAAATATTGGCTTCCAAGTTTTAAAACAATGCCTAACTGTAAAATACCTAATAACCATTCTGAGTGATCCATAAATACAAAACATCACTTGAGAAATCAGTATACTAATATACTAAGTTTTCTTTTATCATAGTAAATTTTATAAAATACATACACATATACACATGTACATA
>NW_013668281.1:38541-74851 GCF_000517525.1 Limulus polyphemus
ACTTAATTTAAAAAAAAAACACATGTCCAAATATTAATCTAATAATCTCAACTTTTCAGTAGTATCTATTATATATATATATATATATATATACACACACACACACACACACATATACATATATAAATCTATAAATTACAATTTTCAAAAGATTTGTTCTAACTGAGTTCTTAGTATTAATATGAAAAATTATTACTAATCTGCTGTTAATTTCAGAAGACTAAAATTTTTCCTGAAAATGGAGATTTACACACTACACTGGAAATAGTACACAACTTTAGAAATCCATTTCAAAATAATCAAACTAATCAATAAGGTGTATGTGTTCATTCCCATTATCAAAAGCCTTGTACTCCTCTTGAGCAATTTCAGAAAAAACAAACTACTGTCTATATAAATGTATTTGTACAGATGATGGTATATTTTTTAAAATCAAAATAATCAGCAGATTAACTTAAAACAGAAGCTTATTAGCATTGCTTCTAAGAACTTATGAGTGAAAGTAAAGAAGAATGTTTTAATATATCAGCCACACTACATGTACAATGCCGACAAACCATTTCACTTAATACCTGGGCTCATTAAGACCAGATAGGATACAATAGACATAGTTATAGCTGTTGAAGTCATAGTTGTTCTCAATATCAGTTTTGTGAGCATTTTATAATTCCTAATCAATAGCAAGATATACGGCTCATGATCACATTTTTTTGAGTTTATAAATAAACATGTAAAGTAATTTCAAGATTCATTTAAGAATTCTTGTAACAACATGTCATCACTTTTAAAGTATCAGCATTCACACTATAGCAATTCCTTCCATTAGCAGTCTACTATTTCTTTTATTCTAACAACCTTTAATAGATAAACAAATAGTTTGTAGAAAATTTTTTACCATGTATATTTACTGCTTATCATACTAATTCATTTTATGAATATTTTAATATTATCAGTAGCATACACAATGAAAAAATTGTAGAGAAAAGAAACAAAAGATATAAGTAAAAACAGAAATTTTTATTATCATTAATCAAAAATAAATTTTTAACTTCTTTTATATGCATCGACATAGTTATCTTTGCTGCACCTTCTTCAGGTTTCTTTGTCCACTGAAGCGATTACATAATCTGCTAAAAATGTACTAATTTTGTTTGAACAATAATGAATGATTTATGATTCAATGTCATTTGCACAACCTTTTTAGCCTACACATTTGCTAACCTTAAATATTCTTATATGAGTTTTTGTTATAGAAAAATATATCTGCAACTTTCAGATAGAAATAATATAAATCCAATAAAACCAGCAAGAAAAAGTCACCAGAAATTATATAAAAGAAACTGAGTCTCTAATTAGTTGGAAATTGAGATTAACCTAACCTTCAATAATAGGTATTCCCTTTAACCCTATTTTTTTATACTAATGGTACTACTGTACTAAATAATTACTTATTTAATTAAATAATGCTCAAAATAACACAGAATAATAACATGCAAAAAGCAGAATATGTCCCATAACTATCACAATTTTTCTGACTTATGCCACAAACATTGTTAGAAATTAAGTAAAGCTGGTCGATGTATTTCCCACAGGAACAAAAGTAAAACTGAAACTACACATTGTCTATTGAGAAAAAAAAAGAAAATAGAATAATATGCAATTTCAAAGGTGGAACCATTGGTTTTCTATTGGTTATACATAATATACGATTAAAAGTCAGAAAACTACTTGCAAGTTCAAAAAGGGAGGATTGACAGGTAAGGGTGGCAAGAAGGATCTGGTTTTCTATTTGATAGCTCTGTAGCTAATTAAGATTGAAGGCTATAAACATTATGCTTTGCCTAAGCAATGACAATATTATATTGCCCCATCCAAAAGGGACCTAGGCCTGCGTTTCTCAGAAACGTTGGTAAGGTCTTCAGACTGGTTTTTCAGTGAGAAGTTGTGAAAAGCTATCTTCAGCAGTTTAACTTTGCACCTCAATATTTGTTACTAGGTTTTTCTTCAATCTGTAGGTTGCAAGTATCTTTAAATGATACATGTCACTGATGTTACTTGTTACATGAAGTTGGTGTTATGCATAGATACACATCTTGAGAAAATGGATATAATAAAATTGTGCATAAATCCACATAAATCACATGATTCCCAGGAAGATGAATCTATCAAAGAGGCAAGTGAACCACACAAGAAATGCTGAAGGACTGACGATGAAGTAATCGTACCTGAAGACCCGACAGAGGATGGACTATTGAATCAAAGAGGCGGTGTGAATACTTCTGATCAAGAACATGAATATATATATTGGGCAAACCCACTAGCACTGGAGAATTACACAAGCTGAGCTGCAGCAGTGGATAATCAACTCTGCCTAGGCCAACTTTTGGAGTAGGTGGTCCAGCTGACATATCCAGAACACCTGACAATGGACCAATTTGGCCTGATCTGAATGAGCCCTTCCACTTTCCAAAGACTCACGGATAAAAATTCACACCTGAATGGTATAAAGCATATCCTCGGCTCGAATATTCCACATCTACTGACAAAGTTTACTGTTTTGCCTGTCACCATTTTACTACAGGCGTTAAATATCAAAGTGAGAAAATATCACTGCTGTTTAATATTTATAGCCCAATTTTCTTTGTCTGTACCATTTTCAATCTCTGTTTGTGAACCCTGAACCACTACTTAAACTCTTAATGGTATACACACACACAAAAAATGACAAATTGCCAGTCCGTTTACCAGTTTGTGAAATTAAGCTAAACCAAGTGATATTAAATTAAGTTAAACATTAAATTTCTGCTTTTGATTTTCAGTTGTTACACTTATCTAACTGCCTTACCTACTGTAAACCTTTAATATTAAGTGATCATTGCGTTTATAGATATTATAAACTTATTAGAGTAAATTTTCTAAACTATTAACATTGCCTGAATTACATTGTTTTTATAGACATAAATTTAATGTACACATAAAGATTAATAAATTAATAATTAACAATGTTTTTTTATTAGATGCTCAATTAACAAAACAAAAAACAGTACCTGCTAACTTGTCAGCTTCACGCATTACAACAAAAGAATCAGCTGCCTGATAAGGCTTAGGTGCCTCATATGTATGAGACAGTTGGGCAGCAACATTCTGGTTAATATTACTGACATTTACTGAGGTAGCCAATGTTTTGGATAATCTCTTCAGATGCTTAACTGCCAGTTGAATTTCATTGTTACATCTACAATATAAAGTAACACATCCACATTAATTTAAGTGGAAACAAAGAGGACATTTTTTTTTCAAAGCATTATTTATCATGTTACACATGTTAAACAGACACAATGGTATTGGAAATGTAATTCTGATACACTAGAATTTCACTTGGTTTTAGAAGTACAACTAGGTTTGTCTGGATTGCTCTATCTCGGCCTTTAACACGTCACACTTAGCATCATTTTACAGCATCACACACATTATAAAAGATATAATATTACGGTCAGGTTACAACAAATGACAATAATTTATGTATTTACATTAATAGTTTAAAGGGATGGAAATTCATAAAACAAAAACTTTGAAATAAGTATGTACACTTACTTTAGATATGCAAAACTAAGAGATCAAAGGCCCAGAGCCACCTAAGACTCAAAAGCTAGTGAACTGCAAGTTTTCAAAAAAAGCATTTGCATACATTTAATTTATAGCAATGTATTCTCTGCACATGTAAAAACATTCGACACTTCCATACTTATATAAATCTATGTAAATAAATTCTAAAATGTAACATTCTAAGCTTGATTTTGTTTTTCCTTTTTAAGAAATTATGATTGTTCTCTATAGTTGAATTTTGTCTTTTTTTTTAATGTCATTCTCTTGTTTCAGAAGCTTTGCTATTATCATATAATTCTGACACAAGTTCATACAATCGAAATTGACAATGTCAATCAGTGGATTTGTTTATGGAAACAGTAACAAATTATTAGAACACTGAAGAAATATGTTCTCATCCTTGTGAAGTTGTAGTATCCTAAACTCTGCCAACTACTGAAAACAATTTATTTTTTCCACTGGAAAAAGTACTTTTGTGGAAGCTTTTGGTGAAAAGCTTTAATTAATTTTATTAAACCTTACCCCTTTTCTATTTTTTCTCAAATTAATGCTGATCAAAAATAACATTAATAATGAAAAGATAACCTGTTTTTATACTGGATTACTCAATCTCCAAAATAATGATAAAGTGCATCACGTATTTAACCTCACAATAACATTAAAGTTTTGGTAGAAATTAAAATTTGTATTTACATGTAAGGGGCAAGAAGTATTAAGATATAAGGTATAAGCTTACTATGGCTCACCATTGGTTTTTTTTCTTTTTATATTATTGTATTAGACACCAAGTCTACCAGAACAAAAAAACACTATATGCAAGTTCATATTCTTTAATAAGTGAATAAATGAATAAAAAAATCAAATTTTCCATGTCTGAAAATATATCTCCAATAAATACTCACCTCTACCTACAGTTAAACTATTTTCCTCATGTGTCTGCATTAGAGATTTGCATGCCACCTCATCTCACAAGATTTCTTGTGAATTGTGCTACTGCATAATGACATCATTATGCAGCAAAAGCCGTGCACCAATAGAATGGCAACACACCCCTTGTGCACTAACTCCTTCTATGCTTTTGCACTCATAAATCTTCATTCTTTGACAAGGCAAGAAATACTAAAAAGCACTGGATATGGGGAGGAAGGGTGGGAAAGTGTGTAAAGAGGTAACCATCAGAAATACAGTTTAAGGTAAAGAAAATGTTAACTTCTGAGATGATACACATCTCTTCACACAGTTAAGATAGAATCCTACCCTGAAGTGGTAGAGGGACCAGTGCAAATATTTACCAAATTGAATTTCCTCCAGAAAGTGAACAAAGGAAACCCATGAAGTGTGACACCTAATGGCAGGAGTTCCATAGGGGCATACCAGTGAGAGACTGCATCTCATTTCTTAAAGGGTATACTTTTTACCCAGTAAAAAGGAAGGAAGAAGCAAATGAAATGAGCCCCATGTATTGAAAGGAATAAGAACATGGCCAGCTGAGTACAAGCTCACCTCAACTCTCCTATCAGACTATTGGACTCATACCAGCTGTGAGAGTAGGGCACAGAATTCATACCGTAGAGTATGAAATGGTGTGTGTGTGTGTGTATGCCTCAACTCGACTGAACAGACATCAGCTGCAGGAGGAGGGCACAGTTTGTTAGTACATGTTCACCTCAGTCAAATGAACAGGTGATAACCACAGGAAAAGGTACAATTGTATAATGTGCTCATCTCGACTCAACAGACAAGACCACAGGAGTAAGACATGGTATAGTGGTGCATGCCCACCTTGATTCTACTGGACAGTTACAGTCTGCAGGAGGAGGGCACAGTATCATATCATGGGCTTGCCTCAATTCTACTGTACAGATTCAGGCTGCAGAATGAAGGCACAAGTGGCATGTTATAGGTGTAGCTATATGATGGGTGTTCTGCACTACACTGACAGTATCGCCACTGTCCCACTTCCCATTGACTGGCACCCCTTGTTCTAGCCCCAGCAGTTAGGTCCTAATCAGTGAGGATTCTCCATGGCCCAACACTCCAGCAGTTGGAGTTGTAAGTGGCAAAGGTCTCTTGTGCTCCACTCAAAGAGAAAGGGGAAAGAATTCATGGTGGGGAGATGCAGAAAAATTGTCTTAATCCTCATTGGTCCTTCAGCCAGAAAGGTCTTTTCTGGAGATGGTGCAACAAGTGACCATGTATCCTTATTTTGAAAAGACAGCAAGTGCAAGCCAGGAAAACAGGTAGAGCACCCCCTGATACTGACTTTTTCCATGATAGTTCAAGGAATAGGTACAATCTAGATCACACGGTAGTCAAATATATGAATATACCACAAGGATATTTCAAATGGTATTGCAGAATGCCCAATCTTACAGTGGGCATATATGGAGCCAGGTTAGATAGTATGAGTGCTTTCCATCATCCTGGCTCAAAGATAACCCAGTAGAATCCTATAAGCAAATGCTGTAATAATAAAAATGAAATGTACCCCTCAGTCTAGAGACAGTGGATAGAATATAGGATGGTGAACAGAGATAGGTGGTAACCTTTGTGAGATGAGACAGCTAGATTGCGAGTGAAAACAGTGGTCAACAAAGGTGTGAAGAGTAGTTCACATGCCTGTTTGAATGAACTCATCCAGCAGTTGTTGGAAATGAGTGGCAAAAGAATGAGAGAAGTGAGAAAGCTGATGAGAAGAATGTGGAACAGCCAGTGAGCATCAACCACCAATGAAGAGTAGACTGAACATAGAATTAGTCAGACTTAACCTGTAAAGAAGAAATATCCCTGGAAGAAGATAAATTCCAGGGGATGAGGATTTGGTGATGAGTGACTCGAAAGTGTGAGGTAAGAAATAAGTAGCAACACACAGCATGAACATGGCACAATTGTTTGTTTGAGTCTGACTGATCATAGAGGTGAAGGTAAATAGTGCAGTCACATTCCTGAGTGGTGGAAGTCTCAGGGAGGAAGGACAATTCAGGATAAAGAAGAATATAAGAGCAATGGAAGAGGGTATGGAAAGAACAGATAGCATGAATAACTGAATGACAGCAACCACAAACAAGAAGTAGAAATAAATCTTGAGAGAAAGGTGGAATAAGTTGCAAGTTGCTAACAACTCAAAAAGTTCACTGGTAAGAGAGAACAGAATACTGAGGTCCTAGTTATGCATGGGTGCAGAACAAGGGGGCCTGTGGAAAAGGAAGGAATACAACAACGTGTAAAGAACTGGGGAATTTGTTGCATTTTCACACAAGGCTACTCAAGGGCTATCTGCACTAGTCATTCCTAATTTGTAAGTGATATATTAGAGAGAAGATACCTAGTTAACACCACCCAATGCCAAAGTAAAAACTGACAAAGATATATCTTTGACCTATAATCTGACACAATGTCATCCGGTCAGGCTAGGTAACAATATTTTTGCTAACAATATTCTAGGACAACATCAACTTATTTCTAATAACTATAATTTCTTTTCAATAAACAATAAATTCTTTTACTTACCTATGTTGTCTAAATATAATAAAGTTAGCAATAATATTCAATACATATGGATTTAAGTCACTGAAATATTTTGCTGTCATATAACACTCTCTATCTAATGTTTTGTCATAGAAGAAAGTTTCTGCAGATTTCAAATATATAAAATACCAAAATATTTTCTTTTTAATCCTTCTAAGTTCCCACTACATTCTGTTGTTCTTCTCTTTGGACACTATACCCAATCAGTTTTTCATAAAACCACAAATTACTTCTCACACCACCTTATTCATTCTACACTGATGTAAATAGTTTGCAACCTGCCTATCTAATGGTCTTTAAACTTTGTCTGTAGCTATTTTCAAAATTGACCTTCATTAGTAGTTGTTTACATGAAATTCTGTGAGGTCATAAAATTATTTGAACAAGAGACTGTACTAATAACTTGAGAGAATTGTTTGTTTGTTTGTTTTGAATTTTGTGCAAAGCTACACCAGGGCTATCTGTGCTAGCTGTCCCTAATTTAGCAGTGTAAGACTAGAGGGAAGGCAGCAAGTCATCACCACCCACCGCCAACTTTTGGGCTACTCTTTTACCAACAAAGAGTGGGATTGACTGTCACATTATAATGCCCCTATAGCTGAAAGGGTGAGCATGTTTGGTGGGACAGGGATTTGAACTCACAATTCTCAGATTGTGAGTCGAGCGCCATAACCACCTGACTATGCCAGGCTCAACATCAGAGAAAGAGAGGAAAAATCGTGTGAGAAACAAAACCTTGAGAATTATATCAAAAACAAAGCAAAAATGGATAAAGATATATCCTTGACCTATGACCTGATCTGTCACAATGGCATCAGGTCAGGCTAGGTAACAATAGTGTTACTAACAAAAATCGTTGAAGCTTATATCCTTTTCTAAATACTCCATTATATATTATTTTTCTTAATAATAACATATATTAATGCAAATCAGGTTATGTCTACTAAACATTTAATACCAAATACTCATACAACTTTTGGTAAAGAGAATAAGTTTATTATACTACATACAAATGTATCTTTAACATTAATAAAGATTCAAATATATTGAGATCTATTTGGTATGCAAGTATTCTCAATACTCCTGTAAAGTCTAAATCAAACGTTTCAAATGTAAATTAGTGTTTTATTTCCTTCCTTCCTTTCCTTGTTGTTAAGCATAAATCTACACCTAAATCTATCTATGCTCTGCCCACCACAAGTATCAAAACTTGAATTCTAGCATCGTAAGCCTGGAGATATACCGCTAAGCTACCATGAGGGGTAAAGCAGTATTTTATAGTCAAAAGGTGTTTTAGAAACTTTGAATACATATTTTTCCATTACCTAAAAACTGTATATCAAAATTTAAAAAAAAATATAAGTTATTTTAAAAAATCCCATTTATATACACAGAATTGTAAATATACTGAACATTCTTATCATTCTGTTCACAGAAAGTGCCAATAGATGTTTCTGTCAAGTTTTCTCATGCAGTTTTAATTATAAAGAAGACATACAAAATTAAACTTTCTATAATATTCACAACTACATTTACACCATTATTTCTAAAGAAATTCTGAAGAAATAACTGATTAAAATATCTCAAAAATGACAAAAATACTCCAATAACAAGTATTTTCCATAACAGAACAGGTGAATTTATCATAAAGCACAAAATATTTTATGACATAAAAAAAAATTAAAATTTTTAAGTGTCAGAATTTCTGGTGCACAAATTCAGGTACACTTAATTACGTTACTTACTCTTTTAAAGTATCTCTTATATGCTCAAGAGAAATTTCGGGAAACTGACTGTGGAGCTCAATAACTGTTTTCTCCGATGCCAAAGCCAACTGATAGTCCCCTTGTTTCTAATAAAAAATATTAATCTTAAATTGGCAGTCAGAGCAAGTAGAAATAATGTGATGTAGATAAATATTCACTTTACATAACATTCAAATTAAAAGGAAAAAAAACTTTCATTAAGAGTAGCATTAAATCTTATTGTACTATAACAAGGAAAAATATTAAATGGCCTTACTATTTTTTAATACAAAGAAAAACTATTTTCACAACTTTTATTCTGAAACTGTTTTTAAATAATACTTTATGTTCAAGTTTACTTTTCAACTTAAAATTTATTTTATTTTATTCTGTGCATTTACATATATATAAGCTTCTACCTTTAATCTTATACTGATACACTATTATCACTTGATGTATGATTTTGTACAATTAGAAAGTTGTATTTTGTGAAATAAACAAAACATCATTTTTGAACTTGAACTGAGTTTATCACTGAGTTTATTCATTAACTAGTATGTTACATATAGTACATGTATAAAAAAAAGTTCTAGTCTCACACCAATTTCACTCGTGAGTAGTTTGGTTTTAGTTGTTTCAAGAAAATGTCTGTGATATTCTGATATCACTAATACAGGAAACAGGGCACATGTCATTAGAGCGAAATACACAGGTATCCCACTCATACCAAACAGACTGGACCACCTCAAGTGCAGTAACATCCTTGGCATAAAGACATGGACAGTTAGCATATGAGGAAGAAGTGGAGAAACAAACAAGTGCACCCACTGTGACCCACAGCACAAAAGCAGTGCACCCGAGGCAAAATAAGTGAGGCACCAAGCACTCCCTGAACACATATGTGAGGACTTACAGTGACTGGTTCAGCTTCAAATCTAAAACTCAACTGCTGGGAACCAATTTCCATGCAGGGGTAGGATGAGGGATATCAATCAAAGGGGTGAATCGCATATGTGCCAACACACCCCATGTGTGAATACATCATGTCGATAGGTTCAGCTCTTAATCCAAAACTCAACTACCTAGAATCACCATCCATGCGGGAGTAGGAAGAGGGATCCCAATCGCACGACATGTGATGGCATATTGTGATTGGTTAAGCTCTAAATCCAAAGTCAACCACCAGGAACTGACATCCATGCAGGGATAGGATGAGGGATCCAAATCATTATGGCAGCTCACTCCAAAGATACAACATCCCCTCTGAGAAGCCCGTGAAGAGATAGAGGCTCCTTTTGGAGGATTTCCATCAACTACACCACCCGTGTCTCAACTGAATGGATTCGTTATTGTTTATATTGTATATCTCTCATTCAGGAGGATACCTCCATGGTCCACCACCCTAGTGGTGTGGAACTGGAAAGTGGTAAGGAGTTTCTTACTCCACTGGAAGAAATGGGGGGAGAAAACATGGTGGAGAGTCTGGAGGAATGTACAAGCAGGAGACAGTGCAATGGTTGACCACAAAACCCTATTTTGAAAAGCAGACCAAACCTAATTTATTCAATCTAAAGAATGGCAGTGATGGGTAGCAATCCCCTTCTGCTTTACCCATGAAGTCCATGGGTCAGTACAGTCTGGAATGGGCATATGTATGAAGCAAATACAATGCAAGGAATAACCTATAAGTGGTCTTGTGGAACATCCCTTCTCTAGTGCATGTAATAGTAAAGAACAGTGTGCATTTATTGGCCATGAAAATTATCAAAGTGAAATCAACATGGCCTTACAATGTGGATGTGAGTACACATTTAACTGATTGAAGTATACCTGAACAGACAGTACCTGCCACAGAGCAGGATCCAGATCAAAACTTGGGACAGGCCCCTGAAAATATATACATAATGAAAGAAATAAAACTCACCCAGTTATAGTTGCACCGAATTCTGAAGAATGGCAACATATGGAAGACGATAACTTGAAACGGAAGAAACAGCAACACTATGCAGATAGTAAGAGATGAAAGTATGAAGATGGTTCAAATGCCTGAATGAAGAATTTCCTCCAAAGGATGAAGCAGATGAAATGCCAAGGAAAAAGTAAGATGCCTAATCTGATGAGAAGACACCTGGAATAATCAATGGGAAAAAGGAGACAAGAAAGAATAAGTCAATCAAATTAAAAGCTGAATGCAACTTGTAAGGGTGGAAGGAGAGAGATCATAAACAGAGAATAGTTGTCAAGGAATGAACAGACGGGAACAGTTATGACGGAAGGAAACTGTGCGGGTGATATATAACAATGAAGAGCACAAATTGGACATAGAAGTCTATCTGAATCACACCTGGAAAAAAGTGGGAAATGAAAGGAAGGGAACTCAGTTGAGAAGGAGGACTTACCTTCCCGAGCCACCAAAGTCCTGGGAAGGAAATGATCGATCCAGATAAAGGATAAGATAAGAGGAATGCTGCAGAGTACGTGAAACAAATCCAACTGATGATGTCCACAGACTAAACGGAGGAGGAAATATGCCTTAAGGGTTAAATGAAACATGGAACAAGAAGACAAAGGTTTAAATGGATGTAAAGTAAGGCAATGAAGCACCACATTGACAAAGCAATCCAGAAAGGCCACATGCTGTGAAAGGCAACTAATACAGAAAGAACATAACAAGTGTGTGAAATAAGGCCACCCTATAACCCATAATTCAGGAGACCAATGACCCCTGATCAAATAACCAAGTAAGAAAATCTGTAATAAGAAGAACAGTGAGACGAGCAGGGGAGAACCCACGACCCAAAGACCAACAGTGGAAAACGTTCCACTTACATTAATAAACTGCCATGGAAGAAGGTAAAATTGAACGTGCCAACAATGAAGCTATTCATCCTGATTAACTGGATCTCCTTGCCAAGAATTGGATAAAAACCAGGCATGAAGGCAAAGGATAGGAATGTCAGGATGAAATACCTGGAATCAAGACTGCCATGAAGGGATGGAGTGATGGGAAGAGGCAAAGGTGGAGCAGAATGGATCTCGAGCAGCTTGAGAAACCACGGCTGGGCCGGCCAGTAAGGGGCAATCAGAAGGACTTGACACACAGTGGAGTAGATGATAGAAATCGCTCTGGGAAAGAGTCAGATAGGACGGAACTTGTCCAATATTGACTGGATGCACTGACAGCCAGAGCAAGTGGATCAGGCACCAGAGACCAAAACTGAGGTATTGAGGACAGAGGCAAATGCATCAAGGTGTGGAATACTCACCCGAGTGCATAACCACTGGAAAACCCAAGGATCTAGAAACCACTTTGTCGGACAAATTTTGTCCAGGAGATGTAGATGAATCCACGACAAGGTTGAAACATGACCTGCAAGCAGATGAAGTACAGTGCATGTGGGCCCAAAATCGAGGTCGAACGTCCAACAACAATGAGAACGGGTGCCTCCCTGGTGATTGATATATGCCACCACCATAGAATTGTCTGTATGGATCATGAACAGACGAATGTGGGCAAGAGGGAGAAGATGATCCAAAGCCCGATTGACAGCAAGAAGCTCCAGGATATTGATATGGTAAGACTGTTCAGTTGCAGACCAATGACCTGAAGCAACTTGCTGCTCGACCCATGCTCCCCAGCTGTGAAAATATGTAAATCTGGATGAGGACGAGGAAACAGAAATCCTGCCCACGAGTGAGCCTTGTCCAACCACCAATGCAGATCATCTACAAGGGAAGGAGTGTGTCGGATGGACTCCAATTTGGAATGAGCCAACAGAATCCAGTCATCCATGTAATGGTGGAAGCACAACCCTTGAGCATGTACAAGTCTGGCAAAAGCCTAGACTACCCGACAAAAGCATGCCCGAATGAAGAAAACAAATTTGGTAAACCACCCAGTGATGAACAAACTGAAGGTAGTATCTCAACTACCATGATATGGGTATATGGAAAAAAGCATTCAAGATGTCGACCTTGGTCATCCATAAACCTGGAGAAAATACCCACGACTCCATCACAAAACTAGGTAGCACCAACAAGTGATTGAGGCATAACAGATCAATCACATGCCATCAGTCTCCAGTTTTCTTGGTGACAACAAACAGCCTGGAATAAAACCCCAGAGAAGGGTAAAAAAAAAAGGGAGAAAAGATCCTATACTGACTCGGACAGATGTAGGATTCCAAGACAACGGAGGATAAAACCTGAAGGACCCATAGATCCCTGGCAAAATCTCGCTATAGATGAACAAACTTGGATGAACAACCTCCCACCAGACTGAAGCCCACAGGGTAGTCACCAATACTTTTGGTGGTGCAACACTCGTTGTCGAATAAATTGATGAGAAGAAGATCCCATAGTGAAAGGAACAAGTAAGAGTTGGGAAGGATTAGGACAAGGAACAGAGATAGAGGATGGTCAAGGATCTGTGCGAGACAAATGATCAACCAAGAAAGAAAGAGTCGATTGCTGTCTCGCAAAATACACTCAGGATTCTAGAGTCACTGGAAGATCTCCATACACCAACCAATGGAGAAAAGGTACCAGGCGTAAGTCCCTCAGATAAGGAGATGGCAAACAAACGTGGGAAAAACTGCATCTCTCCCTAAAAGATCCCAACAACAGAAGAACCACGTGTGTAAAGAAAGAGCTAAAGGCGACAAACATGTCAACAAGGATGTAATTTGGGCAAATGTATCCCCTAAAAAACCCTTAGGATCTTGCTGGATCACCTTGGAGAGGAGGTGTATGGTGGACAAGTACTGTTAGATATACATGAAGGTAAGACAAAGGCAAGAAAATTGGGCATGGGACAAAAGAACAAGACCATCAGGGTCTGCTCCCAAAATGGAAAAAATTAATTCCAGTTGCTGACAATCAAGAAATGGAAAATCAGCCTGATGGTAAGCTAAAGCAAAGTGATCCAAAGCCTGCGGAGAACTAAGCATGCCTGCACCATTACATAACTGAAATAACAAAATGCTTAGCATGAACCCCAATATCAGGAGATGGTGGAAACACAAAATACTGAGACGAAAAAGTATCACGAAACAAGGAAGGAAGAGGATTATAGGAATTCGGTAAAAGGGATAAAACAGAACAGACCTGTAAAACATGTCTAGAAAAGCCATATTACTCCTAATGGAACCCACAGTAGGAACTTGGGAAGATGCAGAAAAAGAAAAAAGCTGTTAAATGCTTCATCATCCCAAACAGGTTTGGCTTGTTCAGGATGAAGTTGGACAACATCAAGAGAAGAAGGTTGACTTAAATAATGATTACTTTCTTGATGAATAATTGCCAATAATTCGAAAGACAAATTCCCCCACCTGAAGGCTCAGTATATATACTGGTAGAAGGTACAACCTCCGACATGGTAAAATGCACTTCAGAATTCATAACGCAAATAAAAACCAAACACAACTGTGCTGATTAAGAAAGAAAAGCACAGAAAAAATTATTAAGTTCCGTAACTAGGTAGAAAATCAAATAATACCACAATGAAATGAAGTCCAAATAACAACTAGGATACTAGAAAATAAATGATATGAAAATTAAGAATTTGAAGAGAGCACTAAATAAAACTTCCAAACACAAGCATTGCCAAACAAAAAGTGATAGGTAGGTAAAATAGTATAGAGGGAGTCACAAGTCACTTATGTGTGTGGCGTATCTATTGCTGGAAATTTGTCGCATGACAATTTGCATGTGTGACTCAGTTAAACCATGTGAACCAAGGATTTTGTGGGAGTGAAAGGCTTGTGGGATGTGAAAAAATGTTTGCAAAAAGAGGGCAGCACTGAATGAAAATAGCTATGTATGCGAGTGGAAGTAAGGTACCTTGTCACAAAGTAACTCCCCTATATGCACTTTTTCTTACTATTTTACTAAACACAGGGAAGACGTTTATTTTTCTATCTTAGTACCATATGCAAGTTAATGCAGCTTACATAACTGTGTTGAGAAGAAATTGAGCCCTTTGAAGGACTTGAAGAATGATCTGTGACCACAATCTTTTGTGTAGTTTTTTGATTACTGTGGTGCCTATAAAGAGAAAAACAAAAACAATCACTGAAAGATAATACATTTAGATCATATAAAAAGTTCAGAACAACAGTGATGAATTTCATGGAAAGTCTATAATAAATCCACTTGGAATTAATGTGTATGAAATACAATTGAGAATTTTGAGTACTGCAATTCATAACATACCAGCTTATCAACATACTAGTGTCTCAATGAAATAATGTTCAAGCATAAGAAAATGTAAATACAAAAAGCCACAAATCCCAAACTGGAAGTCCGCATAAGTGCAAGAAAAACAAGTTATTGGTAATTTACAATATTTGCATCACAAATACAGAAGAAACAGAACTTGTAAAATGACATCAATTTTGAGATAACTGGCACAAATAGTAGAGCTCATTTATTACTTCATTCAAAAAAATTTTTTTAAAACTATAATAAAGTTTGTTTCAGTAAAGGGATCAAACAAGCATGTCTTGATGGTCAGTTGTTAATGTGTCTAATTATTTTGAGCTTTGGTAAATATCTTTTTAGGGAAATAAATTTTAAATTTAGGTTCAAAATGTATGAAGGGTTCTTTACTGTAATATTCTATGTCAAATCCTCAAATAAAAATACTGAATTAATAATTACTACTAGTTAAGTGTTACTCTTTCATGCACTCAATTCAGTATATTAAAAAAATATATATTATTAAATGAAAATAATCACTGTTTGCCACACTAGTGCTGAAATATAAATAACAAATACAATATTTAATAAGTGCCAAACTGTAAATGGAATTACAATTAACTTCTCTGAATCGAAACAAACATAGAAATACACAGTCACAGATGTAAAACAAATTTATTAGTACATGCATCATATTACCTGAAACTCAAAATATTATTTTAAGACAGATTTCTATGCTCTGAAACCATAAAATAAATTCTAGATCTTAAACTTTTATGGCTCATTTTATATTAGAAAATAAAAATTGCAATCTATACACCACTCATTTCAAGTTTTCAAAGAAAAATAGCATGTTTAAGTTTTTTCAGTTCAAATGTTTATTAATAAATGCCAAATTCTTAAATAAATAAATCTTTTTACAGAATGTATTATTCATACAGTTTTTATTTTATTACATCATATCCTAAGAGTTATATTTTTACCTTTTCCAACTCCTTTAATTATAAGTAACTCTCAATCCAACAGGCTATACAGCATATTCTATCAACACCCAAATTAATACGAGTGTCCTTCAACTATAGGTAAACCAATACACACATAAACAAACATAGGAAGAAATATTACAGCTTTGAGGGTTAAAAATTAAATTTTGATTTCTTTATTCGTAAGTGTGAAGTCTTGTGCTCACCATATCTATTTTAAATCTATTTTAAGCTTACAAATTATTATTACACAGTTGAAACAAAATCTCATTTTAAAAACAGTATACAAAAGTGAACATTAATCAATCAAACCTACCACTTGTTATCTTATGCAAATATAAAAGAAGAATATGTTCAGACTTACACCAAGTTCAATATAATAGAAAGTTTCACTGAAACAAACCATCATGTCATTCTTTATCACTAAAAATTTTCTCAAGCTAAAATATCTGGTTGTCTTTGTGCAGTTTTCATTTGCTTTATGATAACCATATATATATGTAAAGAATGATTTTAAAAATCTTACAAAAGATCTCAACTTTCATCCACTGTTATAGTTACAAAACATTCAACACTCAAGTTTAAAAACAAAGCAGGAATGCTCATGTTAATTAGCAAAAAACCACTCTTATAAAACTGCAATTCCTATATAATTATAACGGTTATACTACTGTTGATATTATTTGTAGAAGTGTGCAGGTCAATTACCAATTAATTGGTAATCATCCATAATACTGAGTAATAAATAATAACTACAACTGACTACTATGGAAATTGATAGGAATGTTAGAGAAATAGAGCTAAAAAATATTTGGAACTAAAAAGGAACCAATAAAATCAAATAAACTTCAAGCAACAGTAATTGGCATATATTAAAAATAAACATTATTTATGAACCACATAAATAAAAGTAACTTTTAAATTATTCATTGGCGTAAAGAGGTGGCAATTATAATAACTTTTGTTGAATAATTCATTGCCGTGGTGGCTAGAGTTAGCCAATAAATGGAATGGTGGGAGGAGAAATTTTGATAATGATTACTGAAGTAGTTCAATTAAAGCATTCTGCATTCATGAAGTGTTGAATTAATACATTTTAAGTATTAAAGTGGGTAATTACTATGGCATAAAGCTAAAAATTCAAACTTTTTCAAAGGTTCATTTGAAGGTTGGATCATAATGTTAAAATCTGGGTAGAAATATTTCACTAGGATAGCTGTGTATTGTTATTAATAGGATAGTTTTGCTTAAAATTGTTACAAATTCTCTTTCTTCTATTAAAAAAAAAAAAACAAGCCTCACTTTCCCTATCATTGATGAAATAGAAGCAATTAAAGATTAAACTCAGCATAAAACATGGGACTAAATTTGGTAATGTAAGTAAAGGTGTGTAACATGAGTAACATACATATAATAAAATAAATTCCAGGACTTTCCATGACCAAACTGTCATTTTCAAGGCCCTAATTTATGGATTTTAACAGAGCATGAACTCCACCAAAATGAAATAACTAATGCTTTTTTATTATATTTCATAAAAAAAATGCAGTAACAGCTGTACAAAATGTTCTATCAATAATGCATACAGTTTATTTTTGTTTTCATGCATACTTTGCATCCTACATAATAGATTGAATCTGTACTTCCCTGGCATACTGTGGCTAACACGCGAGCTATCAAAAAACACTTATTTAAGAAAAATTAGACAAAGAAATAAGCCATAAAAAAGAAATTATAAATGACTATATGCTTTGATACTGAACAAAGCAAAAATGAGTTCTTAGGCACAAAAACAAATAATCAAGTGGAGAGCGAAATCTATAAGAAAGTAGGTGTGACACAATTGAAATATGAGACACACCTGTGGGGTATAGCACTACTACAGAAGCAGGTATGCTCTTCAACAAGTAACGAAGATAGGACACATAGGGCAGAAATGAATAGAATATATGACTGGGGCTAGAGGACCATATATGAATAAGCCAAGTGCAGTCCACCAGGGCATAAAGCATCCAGGGGAAGTGCCTTGGGATATGACGTATTATGGCAAGTGCAGTTCAAGGACAAAAACAACATGGAAGTGCTTGCATAAGTTTGTAAAATAACAAGTGCAGTCCACCTGGGCAAAAACATCCAGAAGAAGTGCCCTGGATTACTATTGAGATAGTCAAGTGAGGTCCACCCAGGCAAAAACTTCCGGGAGAAGCCCCTTAGTATACATTGGATTATGTCAAGTGCAGTCCATCAGGGCAGAAAACTTCCAGTGGAAGCACTTTGTGTAAAATATTTCATGACATATTATGTGTATAATATGCAGCATAACGACAATAGCCCTCTTCTCATCGAGTGAGTAGATATGGCTATGAGATTGTATTATTGTAAAAAACCCACGCATGAGGAACCTCCACGGTCCCCCACTCCAGCAACTGGGAACTGAAAGTGGCAAGGACCCCCATGCTCTACTAGAAGAGGGGGGATGTGTTTGGGGGGTGGAGGAATTACCCACAAGAGAGAGTGCAATGGGTGCTTACGTTTCCCTATTTTAAAAGGCAGAAAGACCCGGATTATAAGAATCACGGGTCAGTAGGGATGGGCAAGAATCTCTATCTGCTCTACTCATGAAGTCCATGAGTGATGGTCCTCAGGATACAAATGTATGTATGTATATAAATTGTCTGGTGGTCTCACAGAAACACCTCATCTCCACAGTGAGCATTGGAGAAGAAAACAGATATAGTGCTAAGATATAAAATTTAGCATACCTGACCAGGCAACACCCGCCACTAGGTGGGATCCTGAAATGTGATGTATGAGCAATGACAGAAGGGAGAGAGAAAAAAAAAAAGAGACTTACCCCAGTCACAGGCAAACAGATGTGTGTACAATTGCCACAGGAGGAAGACGATATCTGCCCAAGGAAGACACAGCAAAATTAGTACAGAGAAGGAGAGACAAAAGATTAGGGAGTTGTCTACATACTGGGCTGAATAATCTCCTCAAAATGACGGTGGAGTCGAGCAGCTAAATACAGATTTACATGACAAATTAGGTGGGAAGAAACAATATGTAGATGGCAACCAGCCAGGGACACATTCAAATATGCCAGGTTTAGGAGTTGATGAACCCAACCTGTGAGCATAATTGGAGAAAGATCAGGGGAAACACAAATGCCATGGAGACAGGAATGAGAAAAACAAAAGGAGGTAGTACGAGCCAAACAACAAAGCAGGGAATGAACTGGACAAAGAAGATGATCTAGAAGTGAATGGGAATACAGGTGGGAAGGGAAGGAAAGACGAGAAAAGGCAAAACAACCTATCTGACAGCCAAATGTCCATGGAAGGAATGCCAGATCCAGATAATGAAAAATATACAAGAATTGGTAAAGGATGTCATAAAAAACGGAATGGTCAAAACTGCATGCCAGTAGGGGGAGGATTGGGATTGCAAAAGAAATATCTTACAAGAAACAAATTGCAATGGGTTCAAAGGGGGAACCAGACCGGATAGTAAGAACAATATAGAGATCCCAATCTTGCAGAACAAAGGAAACATGTCAGATGGACCAAGTGAAAGAAATGCAACAACATGGGGAAGAGAAACTACCTGAAGAGGGAGAAAGGAGGGAGTTGGATAGGGCAGCTCTATAAAGAGCAACAGTTGAAACAGACAAACCCTGTACAAACAACCAGATGAAGAGCTGAGACAGGTGAGGAACTGAAGTAAAGGAGGGTCGGAAGCCCTGGGAAAAAACCCAAAGAGGAAGGGCGAAAGGTGTAGGCATTGAAAGATGTGACACGAGGGGTAAGTCCCTGAGCTGAGGCACAAGACTGGACAAAAGACATACAGATAGAGTATGGTGACATCGAAACGATAAACGGATGATCGCGGTGGACAAAGGAGAGAACAGGACAGAGAAAGGGACAAGGTCTGTTGCTCCATGGAGGGCCAGAGCAAAGGGAGCAACCAACAAAAAGGAGGAGTCTAGAAGGGAAAATACCCAGACAAGGAGGAGTCTGAAAGAAAAAGTGTGGAGACATCTGGATGAAAAAAACATGAGATCGGGATGACTGAGGAGCAAACAGGACAGAGAAAAGAATAAGATGTGTTACTCCAGTAAGAGCCAGAGCAGAGGGAACCACATCTGAGTGGCCAATACAGAAGAACCAGCAGAGCACAACAAGGTTTGGTCTGGATGAGGGAAAAACCCAGAAGATGAGTCAAATTGGAGGGTAGGCATATAGGTGAAGACCCCTCCAATCTTGACTGAATGCATCTATCTCCACAACTGAAGGATGAGGAACTGAAGATTAAAAGGAAGAAAATGTGGTCTACCAGTGAATGGGAAACACGTATAAATATGCAGGGTTCCCTGTTAAGAACCCACCCACAAAAAAACGTGAGGATGAAGAGAACACTCTGTGGAGAACCTGGTGGGGACGCGATAAGAGTTCAGCCAAAATAATCAGAGCTTGGGAATCATGACCCACCAGATTAGTCATGTCAAGGTCATTGACCCAATACAAGAAATCCAGAGATCAATATGTGGTTCCTCCCTTTCAGGTGATAAAGCTAACAATAGTGGAATTGCAGAAAGAACCAAAACCATTCTCCTTAAATACATTCTCATTGCTTGAGCTTATTGGTTGCTTTATGCTCGAGACCAGCTACTTATAAACAACAGAAGATCAATGTTTTCCGCAGCTGGCTCCAGGATATTGAGTAGACAGTCACGTTTGCCATCCCTTCTCCTTTTCTCTATGTCCGTGAGGTTCTCTCTATTTTGGGATGTGGTGTTCCTTGGAAGGGCTCATTGCCCTGAGTCAGAAACACATGCATTCCCTTCATTGGATACTTCTCGATCAGTGGAACTTCCCTTATGATCTCTTGGACCATCCCATTTTCCTCAGTTCCTTTGAATTTTTAGGTTGATGGTCAGTCGAGGAGGCTACTCTCCATATCTAAATCCTGGTACCTTGGCAGTTCATTGGGCTCTGTATTCTTTTTTGTTTGTAATAGGTAGCTAAACACCCAGTAAGGCAAATAGTTCCATAGACAGTTCTCTCATCTAACAGAGTCCAAAACATTACTGTAGCTCTCTGGTTGGTGAAATACACCCTCTGAAAATGGCTGCAAAAAGACCCCATGACAAGACTTGGAAAATCGTATTACACTTCTTTATACCTTTGAGTTATTCAGCTATTTAGTCATATTAACCTCAAATGAAACTGTAAAGTTAATTAAAAAATGTAGTGGATGATTTATTAGCTCATTAGACTGGAACAAAAGCATGTTATATTATTGATAATTTCTGTGACTAAGGTATTAATCAATTCAAAAATTCAACTTACCTGCTAATCATAAGTTTTAACCCAGTAATTCATGGAAGGTATTGTTGTGAATAGTATAAAAAGGTTTCTGACAAAAAACAAACAAGTATTCAGTATAGACTTCTGATTCATAATTAGTGGGTGGGTCAAAGTTTTGATTTGGTCTAATCCTAGGCTATGTTCTACTAAGCATGTACTTATAGGATTTTTTTTTCATTAAATGAAAACATATAACATTTTTTTTAAGCCATCTACTATTATTATGTTATTCAAATTTGCTTGAAAATAATTTGTAGGGTGGAGTCATGGGAAGCCTATTATGTTACTGGAAAAATTAAGTGAATCAGTCAAACTACAATGCTATATCTGACACCATGATCAAATAGCCTATGGTCAAATGTTTTCACATAATAAGAACAGCAGAGTTTACAGAATAGCTCAAATCCAAGAGAGGTGAAAGTGTTGAAAATGGTTAAAAACATAAGTTATGATGAAATTGCCCAATTCTACTTCCTCTATCAATTTACCACATAAATACTAGTGTTTCAAAACAAACAAACAAAATGCATGAAATGAGTACATAACAGTAAAATATCCTTTGTTGAGGTGGAGCCAAAAATATTCTAGTAATAGAAAACACTAAGTTACCCATGGCCAGCATTGTTAAATTACTTCTGCTCAACACCAGGGTATTGTTTTCTCCTCTGTATGTGTGTGAACAATATGACTCGAGTGGTTTTCATCTGATTATGATCAAATTTCGTGCAGGAACCAATCAATTAACTTTTTGTGAATATAGCTCAAATATAAAGGGCATACTGAAGGTTAAACACATTCATTCTCATTGTATATGGTAAATTGGGATTTTGAAAAATGGTCAAAACTCTAAAACAAATTAGGATAGAAGGAGGGTGAGGAACTGTTTAGTGTATATTTTATGCTTGTTACTGCTGAATTAAAAAAATTGTAGAGTGGGGGTTGTACTGCTAGAGTACTTTTATAGCTAGTAGCTGCTATCAATTAAGTAAAACTGAGCATGGTAGTCTAGTAAGTCAATTGACTATGTGCCAAAATTGCTACATCTGTAATCTGCATGATTTTAATAATATTTTTATACACTAATGACTTGCAAACAATTAATAATCATGACATCTCTAATGTCATAAAATATGATACAGCAACAGTACATAACACCTCTACAAAGAAATTATATCTATTAATCTCACCTTGACATTCTCTTTAATAAATCTGTCAAAGTAATATTTGTCAAGATAAAATTTCTTTTCCTTCCTATATAATATACACACAGAGAAACATGCATTTCTGGCAAAAGTACTAAATAAATAATGTATAAAATAACCCTACCTGTGATCAGGTGCTTCCACATTCTGCGAAGTCTGGTTAGCTCCACCATGTGGGTACTAGAAAAACAAAACAGAAATGACAAGATTAACAATGAAAATAAAATCATCTGCAGTGTATAGTTCATGTACAGCTAATACATTCCATGCAGATATTATCATTCTATGTAACACATTACAAGTATTGAGTAGAGAGCCTAACTCTTTAATCAGGGACAATATCCAGTTAAACTTTTCCCACTTAAGCTCTATGTTGCAACAGATTCATTAGATGGAAAACAAAATCTGATTAAAACAGGAGTACCATGGTAAAACAAAACAGCGTGTTTAATCTTCAAACGTTTCGGAATTTACACATTTCATCATTAGTCAACTAAAAGTGTTTACATACAACTTAAATATCTATCAAGACACATAGTAGTGTATCGTGCTGCCAAAACAATCTGCAGGACACACTGTTTGTTATTAACGGGAGTGACAGTTTATTAAATTTCCACTTTCTGTAGCTCGGACTGTGGTAATCCAAGTTGTCACAATCTGCAGGACACACTGTTTGTTATTAACAGGAGTGACAGTTTATTAATTTTCCACTTTCTGTAGCTCGGACTGTGGTAATCCAAGTTGTCACATATTTTCATTGGATGTGCTCTCTTGGACCCTTATTTCACATACAAAATGTCAAGGCAATCCATTAAAAAATACACCAGATTTATTTTTCTTCACACCAAAAGTATGGAAGCATTGATAGAAAAACATACATAACTTTCATGGATTTTTTCAAATTTGGTACACTGATACATCTTTACAACCTACAATTATGTCCCAAATTTGGTCTAAATATAAGCCACTTGTGCAAAGTTATTCAACAAAAATTGCTCAATTTTGACCAAAATTTTTGTGCTTGCCTATGCAAAAAGTCATGAGCTATTGGTCTTAATGTTTTACTACAGCTTCACCTAAGAGTAAAAATGGACCCTTCTTTTTCAGTTTTTTTGTCATTCAGATTAAAGACGGTCAATTCATTAGTTAGCTAGGCTGAGTATTTTGTTTTACCCACCATCATGATCAAAGTTGAACAAAAATGTGGCCTGGCTAACTAATGAATGAATATTTGCTATAAAATTCTTATCAATGTTATAAGTGTAACTACCAGTTTGGCTGCCAATTTTGATTTCATTCTTTTTAGTCACATGCTCAATCCTTTTTTGGCTGCACCTTTTTTCATACCTTAGGTGTTTTTGATTAGATACACACAGATAAATATATATAACAATAAAAAGTTCAAGTACTAATATGAAGAAAAAGTGTATACAGAACAAAGAGAGTATCATCTTGAAAACTGACCAACTCATACAAAGAATTTCTATCATTATACAAGGAAAAAATTATATTGTTATGGTGTGAAGGCCTTTTACAGGCTGCTAAAACATAATTATAATTAATTATGCTTGTCATAAGACTTTAATATTAAGCCTATTATGTTTCTAAAGACTATCTTCATCTAGTCCCTTAGGGATTTTCGAGAATAAGAAGAGTGTATAAAAACAGTATTCCAACCATGCTGTATTTGTCATATCCATTGCCAACAATACATTTTGATCAATCCAGAGCTCTTCAGGACAGCCAAAATACAATAAACACACTGGCAGCCTGAACATTATTTATTAATGCCATTTATTAAAACAATTGTTAGGGTGAGAATGCTTTTTACAAGTTAGCAAAACATGATTATAATTAATTATACTTGTCATAAGACATTACTATTTGGCTTATTATGTTTTTAAACTCTACATTCTTTTATCTAGTCTCTTAGGGATTTTCAAGAATTAGAAAAGTGTTTAATAATAGTGTTAAATGATTCAAGTAATTCTCTACCATGCCCATATCTAACAAGTAATAAACACTCCTGAAAAATCTTCTCAATAATTTCAGTTTTTCAAGTCACCTGATTGACTCCTTGAGCCAACTTCTTCCATTCCAAATATAAATTTCTCAAACACAACAACAACAAAAAGTGCTTAATTATCCAGAACATTCTTAGCTTACATGGAGTACTCAGCAAATTCTATTTCTGCTTCACCACAAAAAGAAAAACAACTCCTAACGTTCCTAATTTGAGCATTTCCACTATAAAAAAACTCAGAATTTGTCTCTTTTTTTACCACTCATTTTAAATGAAAGAACTCAAACCTATAGTGTGATGCACCATGATTCTGAGTCCCATTTTTACTACTACGTTCTGAAGTCCTGTCTGTGTTTCACTAACTGTCTTTTTTCTTTTATCAAAATAATTGTTTGGGATATCATTTCTCTGCAAAAACATGTAGGAGTGATCCTGTTGCAACATTGTGTTGTGAAATCACTGATGTATGTTTCAAACCACTGTAAAGGAAGGACGTACAAAATTACTGATGGTGTGCAACATTAACATTACCCCATATTTCAGAGAGGTACACAGCATTCAATTGCTCTGAAACATATGTTTTTTATAGAAAATATAACAGGTATTATTTGCATTCCTGAAAGAATTGTTACTTATCTGAAGAAAACTGAGTTGCTGTAATCCTATTTTAATATTTACATATGAAATTATAAGAACAAGTCTTCTTACTGTTTTGGAAAGTAATTTATGGAAGAGATTAGCATAAATAACTATGATAATGAAATCTACTGCTATACTGTAGTAGCTAGAAAATAATTTTTAATTCCCTTTCAACTTATCAAAATTCATAAAACAAGTAGATTGGATTATTTTCTTGTGTTAAAGAAATATAATCTAACAAAAAATATATTAAAAACTACATTAACAGATTATGATGATCAAGTCAATTCATATACTGAATCTTAAATGTAATTATATATTTTTCTTATAAGTTATTATTATTATTTTTTTTTTATGAGTAAAATTTAAGCTACTAATTTCACCTGTTCTGTTTTTAATCAGGCACAGTACACAGCTATCATTTCAGATGCCTAGATATGAATCCTGTTAAAACAATCCTGAATTTTTTAAACAACATATACTGGTTTCTTTTATGAAAAATCAAAAGGAAAAAAATGTTTAATAAAACTTTAAAATAGAGCATAGGCAAATATAAAAAGCTTTTATGATAACTCCACTTTAGGTCATCAGTTGGATATTCTTACTGTTAATGGTGTATTAATTTCATAAATCTTTTGTAAATATAATAAAGACACATTATTGATCTGAACTAGTCCCTAGATTTGAGAAAACTGCATAACTGTGATCTGTCATTCTTTGAGACAATAATGTTTGTTGTAGAATTATTAATACCAAAATAGTTTCATTGCAAAACAGCATAAAAATAGGTCAATAAAGATGGAAACTTTATGTTTTGATATAAGTGTAACATAATTTAATAATCTAGATTTGCATATGAAGGCAACAGTTACATTTGTTTAAATGGTTCTTGCAAAGGCAAGCCTAAAACTGAACATAAAGAGGTTGATGTTATGTAATAAAAGAACTTAGTTGAATTTTCTTTATTAATATTTTTTGAATTATTGCAGTCTTTGTGTAATATTTAGATACATAAATCAACAATGCACAGCTGTACTTAACATATTATTTGCAACTTAATAAATTAGAATAATAATCAGCATTAAGCTCTATTCTTTTATTCTACATGTACTACCAACTATATTTAAGGATCATGGTTAGATATAAAATAGGGTTTCTTTGTGTAGTTCGGAGTAATGTAGTAGTAAAAACTATGCAGCGTAAATATGCACTCAGCGCATATATCTCATATTCATCCTACAGCCTTGAGCTCTCTTCTGCTTGGTACCATCAGTTTTTTTTTAGTATTCCCAGTATTATATTTTTTGTTTTTGGCATGTTAAGAGAAATAAAGGTTTTTAACTAATTAAAGAAAGATAGTAATAAAATTTCTTCACAATTTCAAAACTTGCTAAGACAAAAGAAAAAGGATTATAAAATTTCTTAAATGTTAGCAAATATATACAAAATTATTAGCAGCTTTCAAGGATGTTGGCATCAAACAGAGCTATGCAGTTAGTGGTATTTGCTAATCAATCAATCGATGGTTCCATCCATCAATAACATTCGATTAGTACAGTGGTCCTCAAATCATGGCAAAAAAAAAAAAGGTGGTGGTGAGTGCTGCCAGCTAGTTGCCTTCTCTTAAGTCATCAGTTAAATAAGAGAACAAAAAAAAGTTGGCAGCAGGTGTTGTAAGCCTGTTGCCTGCCCTCTAGCCAGCAGTTCAAGAAAGAAAGAAAGAAAACAGTTGCCTTTCCTTAGAGCCAACAGTTCAAAATTAATGACAGTTGCAAATAACCTTAGTAGTTTGCCATAACAAAGACAGAGTGAATAAGTTTGATGGCAATAAGAATCAAGTCCAAGACCCTCAAATCACCAAAGCTGCACAAACTTGAAGTAAAAAGAAAACACTGTAAAGCTAAAACAGAGCTGAGCACAAACAGTCCATTATGTAACTTTGCACTAAACAACCAACAAACGTAACATCAATACTTCAACTATTTGGATAGTTTGATTAATCGAACAGCAACAGTTGGAAACTCTGATTTTGACGAGTTGCTTTTTTTTGTGACAATTTATTTAACTGTAATTCAGCTTAATCAAATGACAAAATAAGTGAAAACAGTGAAAATTGGAAACAATTTTGATTATTTGATTGTTTTTATGACAATTAAATTTATCGCTGGACATAAGTAATCAATTATATTGATTAAATCACCCAAGCTTGACTTATACAGCACACTCTGGAATACAAAAGTATTCCTGAATGAATTTGGAAATCTGGTGTTTCATACCCTAATGAACTTATACAAAACAGTGTTGCTTCACTAACCCTATCATACATGTAGTTTTCCTGCCATTTTTCACCAATGTAAACGTAAAATATTCCAAATATAATGAGATTTTAAATATTCTTTATTATTTCATTATCTACAGTACTTAAAACCTTCTTTCATTCTCCACTTTAATAACTCTCTTAAATAGCATCTCTGACAAGCATGCTTTAAAATACATGTATACATTATCCTTATTGATTTCTAGACACTATAGCTTAAACAACTTTCAATCATAACCAACTCTTGATATTTAGCAAACCCTATAAAGTTAGAAAGGAAATTAGAACTGGATATAGAAATTAAAACCATTAAAAACAAACAACCAAGAAAGCTTACTGGCTAATGTTAAGTTACAAGAATAAGTGTGGTATGCTTATCAGTAACAGAAATCCTTACCACAGCTAGGTTCTAAGAAAATGATATTGTATTAGCCCGATTATAAGGCAGTGTTTTTTGATTAATAATTAGGCGGTAATATTCATAGTGACCTTATAATCAAGGCAGACCACAGGCCCCTTCTCCCTACTTTAGTCTGTCACATTCCTGAACATCCAGATAGCATCTGTCTATGCATGCATGCCAGATGTTCACTCAAGGTCATCGCTAATTCTTGCAACTAATCCACCTGCAGGCTGTTCAGATATAGTATTGATTTTGCAGACCTAAAAAAAGACATTAGACACTCAATTTTTTTCTTTCCCATGTTTTCTGAAAATGGGGGTCACCTTATACTCGAGATCACCCTATAATCAGGCCAATACAGTATATACTAAGTCAAGCTTAGTATGTTAGTGATCATTCCACACACTTACAAACTTAAACCAACAGTAAGATGAAAAAAATTAACACTACTTACAAGCTGTGGTAACTGCTGAGGCTTCTGCCATGTGGTAGTGTGATTAATATGATTGATGTAATAGCTGTAAATGAGAAATATATACTGAAGAACCACATTAAAAATACATCACACAAGTAGTACTAACAAATATGTGTTTATTTTAAATTTAAGTTAAGCTCACTGGCTTTCTCTAACAGTAAACCTGTTACTCATTATAGTGTAACTTTTTCTTCTCTCAAAGCCCCAAAAATTTACATGTAATAAATTATAAAATAAAGTGGAAACCCCAAAAGGGGACTACATGAGTACATCATACATGGACGTTATTGTTGTTATTAAGGGATATCGTGAAGTTGTAGGAAATATTACATTTAATAATAATAATCACACATTATGTCCAGCTCCAAGTTCACCAGGATGCCTATGTTTGTCATCACTATCTCATCAAAATTTTTATTTTAAACATACCAATGCAAATAAAATAACCTTCTTGAGTTACTGTTGAATCATAAATGAACACAAATAGATCATCCAGAAGAGAAAAATATGGTAAAACAAGATAGTTATAACTCATACAAATATAACACTTTCAGTTTGATACCAGACTATCCAAAGCTTCACCAAAGAACAGAAAATAATAATTTAAAACATAAGTGTAATTTAAAATGTATAATTGTTACAGATCCTAGATGACATTCTCTTACAAACGCCCAGAATTTAGATCCACTCGCCGTTCCCATCCTGGTGGTAGTGGTGAATTAGCTTGATTAGACTTCGATTTGATCGGTCTGTGTAAATACATAAGTTAAATATAACTGAAACACTTCACACTAAGAACATTAATATTACCAACAAGTATTGCGTACTGTAATACCAAAAGTTCACTTCTGTATTACTGAACTAGTCGTTTAATAAGCCTATTCTCTCTCTCTCTAAAGAAACAAAATAAACTTTCATCGACCCTCGCCATATCAAGTCTTTCAGCAACAGAAGTTCGTATACATTTCAATTATCTCCTCATAGAAAGATATGACAAGCAAAATGATTTAGTTTTATTCAACACCCAAAACCTTTGAGAGGGATAAGGAGAAAAAGTGTAATAGTAAATCAGCATAAAAGATATAGTCAATGCACAAGTATTTGTAGTTAAGTTTCGTGACTTATAAAATCTCGTAAAATCAAAAGTTGAAAACAGACAGCTAAACTCTGATACCACTGAATCTATTATTATTTAAGCGATATAATATGATAACAAAAATGGACAAGTCTACCTAAACTCCCCAGCCTTTCTGGTTGATTACATTATTCCTTTCCCTACACAAATGAAGTTATCCTATTTTTATTCCTTCTATTTCATAGAATCAACTTTGATATTGACGAAATTTTTATTTCATCCAATAAAAAGTCCCCCGGTGAATCATCGGTAAGCAGTGGATATAAAACGGTAAATTCCAGGATTCGATTTCTTGCAGTGGACAGAGCGCAGGTAATATATTGTCTAGCTTTGCGCTAAAACAACAACAGATTTTAAGAAAAACGAATTTATTAACATCATTGGTTGTAATAATTTCTTGTAACCATTTTTTCAAAAGTGTCATCAGCAAAATTTTAGAAACTCCTTGAAACTTCCTAGGAATTATTAACTCCACAGATGGACGTTGAATTATTTTCACCAGGTAATTTAAAAGAACCCGCCAATGAAAGAACAACGTTACAATAACATAACTACAAACGAAGCGAGTTTACATTATGGAACCTTATCCAGCTTTCCCTTATACTTGCTGGTATGTTTGCTATAAATATAAGTTGTTTAACAAAAATTTGAGATGTGTGAAGAAATAAAACATTGCAATTTTACAAGCTAGAGAATGTCACTTTAATATTGTTGTAAGCTATATTTGTAATGTTTCAACTTATCCTATTTGTTGTTAAGGTAGGTCTAGAATACCTAAAAAGTTTTTAATTAACCTCAAGTATTTCTCCTACTTTGGAAGCTAAATTATAAAAATGTGATAATTGTTTCAAGAATGGGGTTAGTTAAAATATAGTAAAGTAGATAGATAAAGTTTGTTTTCAAGATGGAATTATTTCAAGATGATAGATTATGGCTCAGTCAGTGTGTTTTCATGAAGTTCTTAACGTTAGTTCTAGTACTAGTAGTATTGTAAGAAACGTGTGAACATCATTTGTAATGTAGGCTTACAACAAGTTTTCATAGTTTACAAGTGTTTTAGCTTGTAGAAATGTTAAAGGAGGAAACAAAGTAATTTGTTCTCGTCTAGACGTTGAATTACTTTCACCAGGTAATTTAAAAGAAATCGCCAACGAAAGAACAACGTGACAACAACATAAAAGATACATATAATAGTTAACTTAAAATAATAGTCAGAAAAAAACCAGCATCCCTTTATCATACACACACACATATAAATATAGATATCTTTAATATTAGAGATTTATCCACAGTTGACTAAGTGGTTCCCCCTCCAATCTTTCACATTTTGCCAGTTGTATTAGTGGCAGAGCAAATGATGAAACATGTGGATAAAACTTACAAAATGATTTACTCTTAGATAAAATTTTAAAGTTTTTAGGAAAAATAAAATATACATTTACATGCAGAGAGATACTTTCATCATCTGTTTTTCGCTTAAAACATTTGAATTTGTCAAATGTAATTAAAATACTTCTATATTTACAATTATTATTATATATCCAAGTATGACAACAAAAATCATCAACATTTTCTTTAATTTCATTTCCATTTAGAAATAAAAGACTAAAACCCCTCTTTGCTTGAGAATTAAGAGTGTGTAGAAGTTTGCAAAGGAATTAAAACCTTAGAAAACCACACTTTTTTTATGAAAAATTAGCTACGTATATTCTTATTCTTTGTTTGTTATTAAGCAAAAAACTTCACAATGGGATATTAGTGTTTTGCCCAGCATGGGTAGCAAAACCCGATTTTTAGCGATACAAGCTCATCAGTCGTACAGCTGAGCCACCAGGGAGCAGCTATTTTTAATAAAAGTAAGTTTCACGGGTAAGTTATACATGTCTTGGTATAATTAAATGAAAAACATAAACGTATTGGATACCCTATGCTCAATATAGTTTTTCTTTTATCACTGCATTATTATATGCCAACATTAATTACTTTGTTTATAATGTAAACGATTAAAATGGCAAACCATGAAAGTCTTTCACACTCTTACAACAATTATGTTATACTCACGAATGTGATGAAATAAAGGAGTAGTAACATTTTAACTCCTGCAAATTATCGATCGTCATGCGCAATAAGAGTTTTTTGAAACCACACAAAAACATTTAAGAATTCCAACTAACACGTCTTTGAGTTCAGTTTTATAATAGATTAAGATAAATAAAAATATACAAAAAAAAAAATAACACAAGAAAATTAGGCTCGTCTTTAATTATTATACTAAATTAGTAAGATTACCTATATTTTACACGTTTCACGAATTTTCAACTATAGTATGTTATTATGAATTTAGTTATACTTTTAAATAATCTTACTTAACATAAGGTAGGGAAGCTCAACTCAGATCAGCTTACAGTTGATAATGATACACGTAGTTTGGTATCCTACAACATATTGTACCATTGTGAACTTATTTTTTAGAGTTGTTCAGTTCTGTGTTTAATGAAATACATCACTACACTTAAGTGAAAATGAAAATCATATCAACATGACACAGAAAAAAACTTGATTTCAAAATGCATATTCAAAAATCAAGGAGCTTTGTTATAAAATCCTGATGCTTTGGTTGTTTCAGAGGAGAGCCACTTCAGTCTATCTGCTGTGCTTTTTTTTGTTTTTCTTTTTTAATTTTGCGCAAAGCTACACGAAGGCTATCTGCGCTAGCCGTCCCTAATTTAGAGGGAAGGCAGCTAGTCATCACCACCCACCGCCAACTGTTGGGCTACTCTTTTACCAACGAATAGTGGGATTGACCGTCACATTATAACACCCCCACGGCTGAAAGGATGAGCATGTTTGGTGGGACGGGGATTTGAACCCACAATTCTCAGATTGCGAGTCGAGCGCCATAACCACCTGACTATGCCGGGCCTATCTGCTGTGCCCACCGCGGGGAATTGAACTACAGATTTTAGCGTTATAAGTCGTAGACTTACTGCTGTCCCACCAGAGGACAAAATCATGATGAAGATATTTCAGAAACTTTAACTATATAATTACCTTTTTTTTTTGAACAGCTTATGACATGATTTTCATCAACCAAATGACTATGAATGGAGCTTCTTACTAGTTAATAAAATATGACAGTTAACTACAGAAATATTTTTTTTTTGTATTTGAAACTATTTTGAAAAGCCAACTCATGGTTGTAAGTATTCCATCAGCTTCGTTTTCTTTATTGGGTATTATATTCCCACGTATACTGCATATTTAGGATCATTGTTTTATTAGCAGATTAATCCTTGCCCGACAAATCTTACAGGTCTTGTTCCTGAGGGAATAACATAATGGATAAGGACCTGTTTGTACCTGTCAGCAGTCAGCGTGCGATCAATTTTAACTAAATTTCCAACATTATTAACTGATATGTAACCTAAAATTGCATTGGTTCCTAATATGCTTCATTAAAGATGTTGTACGTTGTCCATGACAATTTCCTCTTTTCAGCAACCAAGAAAACTGTATTGTTTTGTTTTTTGTCAAAAATTTTGAGCTTTGTTTCGTGCATAAAAATACTCAATCTCCTTCTTTGATCATCCTATTATTTGAAGTATGATGTCCATTTTAGCTATTTGGTTTGGTTCACTCTAAGCAGAACTTTTTGAGCAATTAACAACACATCTAGAAGATAAAATACAACGAGTCACAGTGGTTGGTCTCTGGTTCAGTTCATTTTTATACAACAAAGAGGAAACATTCAATAATACATGCATTTTACATCCACTGTATTCATTGTTCCCACAATTATTTTTAATGTACTGTAAATTTTTTCAGGACATTCAACATCACATATTTCTTTAGTATTTTTTACTACATGGCCATTAGAAGAAGAGTTACTTAAAAGTTGAATATGAAAATAATTAAGTGTAACGAATGTGTTGTTATGTATTTATTTTAATATGAGCGTTGTTTAGAGTAAGTTTATATTTTAAAACATGCATAACTTACAGTGTTAGACATGTATTGCGAAACTCCCGCTTATTCTCCATTGTTGTAGAAGATTCACGAGAATAAAAATCAACAATATATCTATATACGTAAACGTTTAAATATAGCTCAGTATTGTTATGTAATCTGAATCTTCCAGAAAATCTTCCCACGCCTATATAACCAAGTATAACCAACGCGACGCACCAAGAGAAGAGTGTCTATAATTAGTTCGCTATAAGCAGTGTGCTATAAAATTTCGGAAGTTATAACTGTGATTTTTATAACGCTTATTAATCGGAAACTTAAGATATTTGACCAGGAATATTTATAAATTTCGAACATTACAAATCGTTTAACTTCAGTGGATTCTCATCGGACAATAATATTTTTACGGAAACATTATCTAACTTCAATGGTGGAAAACTTAAGTGTGTGGCCGAGGGCAAAGCTAGCTAGCTTCCTGGCGAATTGTACTTACATCAACTCGTAATTAACTCGCTCATCGTAAACCCGTAAACCTTCGATAAGATATCAAGGGAGTTCCAAACTAGAAAGAAAATTTTATATTGTATGTAAGTTTGTGAAACTTTTGTTTATAAATCGTTGTTTGTAATAACGATTTGTAATAATTGTTGCTGTAAATTGTATTGTTGTGTGTATATTAAAACGTATTTGAGTTAAAAACGAAGATGGTGTTTATCAATCTTGTTGGCAAATATCGTAAATTGACTAATATATCGGCACATATTTAAATACTAAATCCAAAGTACAATTAAACTACTAAATTAAAGTATCGGTTAACTCGGCTTCGGATTATTTGAAGTTATAATAGGTAACATAAGTAACAAAGGTTAAGAGATAGCAGATTATTATTTTCGAAGCTATTTTTTTCTTCAATTTTGGAAGAACTATTTTTGTTTGTTGTTAAGGAAAAGCCACACAGTGGGCTATCTATTCTATCACCACCACAGTTATCAAAACTTGGTTTTTAGTGTTATAAGACTGCATGCTCACCATTGAGCCACTAGGAAGCTATAGTACCATTTAGATACTGTACATTCCACAGAATATATTTTTCGCCTAGCAGATGGCGATAGTGTCTGGTCTAATATCACAGCAGCTACTCAAGTAACCTCGATGAAAAACTTTTTTTACTCTGCACTTTGCTGGGTTTACTTTAGAATAGAAAAAAAAGTCACCGAAAAGCTCTACAAAGAGCGCATTTATAAACAGTTAGTCTTAAATATTATTCAGCGGATTCATATGACTTTCTAGGATTCATTATAGAACTCTACCAACTTAAAGTGAACACTCCATAAGTAAATAAATACATATATATATATTTAATGTGTTGGCTATGCTGAAAAAAAAATCAGCCAGTGTATCATTACAGTAACTTACTGATATATCATTGGGTATAAAACCTGTGTTTAGATTGGAGCAAGTATCTTGTAAGGTTGTGAAGTTGTCATCAGGAACACGAAGACGTAATTACGAATTTATTACCTCTGTGTCCTAATAAGGATTTTAATTTTCCATGAAGGTTCCTCGCACGAATTAAAAAACCGCAATAAACTACCTCAAACAAAACATTTCAGTCATCAGCTTGCATTGTATTGTTGTAAGATGTATTTCTAATGTGGTAATTAGATGTTAGAAAGAGGGTGCTTAAGATAGGTCCAGAACGCTTAGAAAGTTTTTAGTTGATGTCAAGTTTTTGTCACATATTCAAGTTAGATTATAAATACGAGAGAGAAAGTATTTAGAGATACTTGAATATAGAGAGTTCTTTCATGATATATAATTGAATCAACCAGTTTGTTTTCGTGAAGTATTTGGATTTGTGTTTGCAATCACCCGTATTGAGTTACTTTACACAAGGAACTTGATTTGTTTTACGTTAGTTAACGTCGTTGATAATATTTCTTTCGCCACGGGTATCCTTCACTGCGCATGACACAAGGTTTTAGTGTCTTACATTCAAAATTATATTAAACTACTTTTTGTTTATGTTATATCAATTAGTAGGCATCTTCGTTTGTCTATTTTATCCGCCACCCTTCCAAAAGTATGAAATTATACTTAAGTTACTCACTATAAAATCGTCATTACTCAGAACAAACTATAATTTTTATAGTCTTCTATTTTGTTTGGTTACAGAGATATCAAATAGAAAATCAAACCCAATCTCCCACCTGTCACCCACTCTCTTCCAGGATTTGTTAATAGTTCTATTTTACTTTTAATTATATGTTACCTATAACCATTAGAAAGCCAATGTTTTTATCTATCAAATGACGTATTGTATAACATTGTGTTCTGAGCATACAATCATCAATTTCACTCAGAGTACAAGCTCCATTCCCGTGGGAAAGCTAACGACTAGCTTGAATGAATTTGTAACGGCTCTTGGCACATAGTTAAAAAGCCAGAAAAGTTTTTAGAGTTAGGGGAAGTTGTCTACTTTTTGCATGTTACTAGTCTGTGTTCTTTGGTGCATTATCACTATTAGTATAAAAAAGTAGGGTTAAGTGTCATCGACAGCAAGAAAAGAGAAGATTGGGTAAGTACTTTATTTCTTGTTTTTCATATTTATTCTTTATTTATTATTATAAAACTAACTAAAATGTAAAAATATGGATTGTTTTAGGTTAGATAAGATTAGATTAAGTAAAATAAATAATAATAATATAAAAAAATGTTTCA
>NW_013668281.1:75758-77975 GCF_000517525.1 Limulus polyphemus
CACCTGAGAAACTCCTTGAAGAAGGAAGTGAATGACTGCCTGGACACAGGAAAAGGCAAGTAGAAGCCTTTCATCTAAGAAATGTGATTCTGAAGACCCAACGAGTAAAGATGACGTGCATTAGAATATCACTCCACAAAACACATACAGAGCTGAAGAAAGACAGTCTGTGAGAGCTCAAAACAGGAAGACAAAATTCACCTAGAGGAACCGAAGAAAAGAATATGACACTGGGGCATAAAACCCACCAAAGTGAGAGGTGGGACTCCATGGTGAAGTGAGGAGACTGTAGATACAAATACAAATCAGGAATGGGGCTTTAAACTCCTGTGTATAGGGACACAAAGAAGGATGGGAGTAAACCCCTGGTTGAGTGGGCTCCACAGATTAGATAGCTCCGTTATGTAGAAGGACACAAACAGACTTAGCATGATGACCAGACAAGATATGATCCCAAGGAGGACAGGAGATCTGGGAAGTGAGTAGAGGGGGAGCAAAATGGAACCTGTAAAAATAACGTAACTGTCATGAAGTGAACTAAAGAAACTGAAAAAAGTACAGAGAACTAATGAACTAACAAAAAGTTAAAAACGTTTAGTCTACAAAAAACTTAAAAGTAACACACCCTGCAAAACTAAGAAAATCGACCTAAAACATAAAACAATAAGTAACACCTAAAATACATAACCATTAAAGGGATTGATAAGATAAATGACCCTTAAACATAGAACGTAGAAGTCGACTCAAAGAAACTATAAGACAAAGGACACAAAAATAAAACTTACCCTAAAGAACATGAGAATAAAAAGGCACCCAGTTAACAAAAACAAAGGTTGGCTCAAAACTTATCCCCAATTAGATATGACTAATAATAAAGATACAAAAAAAGGAACGTATAACTAAATAACATTAATAGTGAAAGAATGTAAAATATTAAACCAAATTAATGCAAAAGAAAGAAACTCTAAATGCAAGTTGTAAACTAAAGTAACCTAGATGGTAAAAAAAAGTAGATCCATGCACACAAGCTCACATAAACTAATTGAACATGGGTATATCTACGGGGAGTGAGAAATACATACTGAAAAACTTACTACAAATCTCCTGGGAAAAAGAATAATACCTATCTTTAAAGGAAAAAATCGCTGGCCGAATGTAAGACACAAATTCCTTGTGAACCAAAATCTGTGCTTCCTCAGCAGACATCATAAAACTTGAGACTGAGGCCTAGTGTTATAACTGCTGTCTACTTAAGGTGGGAAATTATCAACCACCATAACAAACCCGAGTTCATATGAACAAAGTAGAATTTGGGAAACATAAACATCTCAAAAATAAACGAGTATAAATTTGAACTTAAAACTGATATTAATTGGAGATCAAGCACAATCAAAAACTGTGCAGTCACATGAAGAATGTAAAACACACGTTTATATACGAGAATGCCAATCGAGAAAGTTAGGATTGTGCCGCAAGGGTAGAGAGAGAGCTCCCTATGCTAGTATAGAGGGTGCAATAGGATTGGTGGAGGGTGGTCACATGATCAGCACATGTTGCTATAGTGACCCAAAAAATATAGGGGTATAAAAGACTAGTGTGCTTTTCAAAAGTTTATCAATGCATAGAGGGCAAATGAAGGTCGAGATAACTATGGAGGAAAGAAGGTGGTATCATTTCGGAATGATATTTTGCTATGGATATTAGCTAGATAAAATGCCACATACTCATTTTGTATAATCAGCTTGTTGAGAACACTGGTAACTAAGTTATAAAGATTTTTTCCATGTATTTTCCTTGTAATATGAGTAACAGCCAACAAAATGCCAGCCAAAGATAAGTAAGGTAAAATATTTTCGTAACTTAACAACATGATCCAGGTGCAGATATAGACTATTCCACATCAATTCATGTGAACCAATCAGAACAAATACAACTTCATTGACCTTTCACATTTCAGATGTTTTTTATTAACTTATTCTAAATGAAATGATAATTCAAATATAGTGCATTCCTAAAAGCAATATTGTGCCCATGCATCACTTCACATTTTAGCCTCTTCTTTCCTGTAGTCCAAGAAAGTTGGTTGGCCAGCTGCGGAAAACATTGATCTTCTGTTGTTTATAAGTAGCTAGTCTCGAGCATAAAGCAACCAATAAGCTCAAGCAATGTTTGTAATAGGTAGCTAAACACCCAGTAAGGCAAATAGTTCCATAGACA
>NW_013668281.1:78855-122094 GCF_000517525.1 Limulus polyphemus
TATGTCTCCGGACTTACAACGCTAGAATCCGGGTTTCGATACCCGTGGTGAGCAGAGCACAGATAGCCCATTGTGTAGCTCTGTGTTTGATTATAAACAAACAAACAAACAGATGAAGAAAAGTATTTTTTAATCTTAACATCAAAATTACTTTGCACACAGACTATTCAAAAATACTCAATATATTCATGGACAAATCTATATTTTAGTTCATTAAAAATACTTCACAAAAAATATTATTTTTTGTATGTGAAAGACTTATAACGTTAACTGAAAGACTACCAAATTTCGTGAAGATATATATACACTATATTGAAAGTTAGAAGTATTAAATAATATAAAGACTTTAAACCAGTACAAAGAGGTATTGTAGTTGGTCAAATTGACCGATCCTGTGTTGAGAAAGATATAGGCCTACAATAAAACTACGACAGTGTTCTAGCATATAGAAGCACTAAAGGTGGACTTTTAATTACTTACACCCGCTATTTTAATTAAACCTGCCAATGAAACAACAACGCTAGAATACCAGTACCAGAAATGCGATATTATTCTGGTTAAAATATAAAATAATTTGAAAATACTTAAGAACTTTAACTATTGAAGCTGACGACCACGAAGTCTGGAATGAGAAAAAAGCGTTATCTGATATAATGAAATTACTAAAACATGATTAGGAGGGACGAGACAGAAAATTTAGAGAAGAAATTTGAAGATAACAATAAGAGGGACAAAATGAAAGAGGTGTTGCGTCAGCGAGGTCACGTGACTAGTGTCACGCCACGTTTTCTACAAATATCCTGTTCCTTCGTGAATGCCCTAGCATTTACCAGATTGGGGGTAGTCTGGTATATATAAGATGGTCACAACGTGACGGGAACAGTGTAATGAGTAATTGAATGTATACGGACAAAATATTGTTGGCCTCGTGAGACGTAAATTACAGTGTTGTTATAGAGCGACTGTTGAAATTAAGTGTATCGTAAAGTTGTATTCGGAAAGAATAAACCAGTTTTATTAAGTAAGGACTTGTGTCGCTAAAGTTTCGTCGGAACGAAGTTACGGAAAATTAATTAACGAACGGAGACGTAACAGAGGTATAAAAATAAAAGAATATCAAGAGAAATTTGCGGAAATAATAAAAGAGGATCAAAACCAAAGAGATAGAGAAATGAAAGAAGACCAGAAAGAACGAGACAGACAATTAGAAGAAAGTAACAGGAATTTAAGGAAGGATTAAAAGAAAGAGACGTGATATTTATAGAAGAATCAATTCAAAAATAAATCTGATTGAAGACAAGATTAATGAATCTATTATTGGGGCAAAGTTCAACTGAGAATATTCGATACACTCCAAATGAAATATGAAATTCATTATTTAAAAATACCAGTCTATGTTGATGGTAAGGTGTGTAGTATGTGGATCGACAAGGGTTCAACAGCTACAACAGTTCGTCTTGATTTCATAGTAAAAGGTGAGAAACTGCCTCCTGATATTGAAGAAAACATAGGGAATGATGCAAACAACAAGTGTAAATAAGGTTCCAACAAGAAGAAAGTTACTCTTACTGTAGGAAAATTCTCTACACTTCATGACGTGTGGGTAACTGACATTAAGGAAGTGTGCATGTTGGGAACAGACTTCCCGCAGAGACATGGACATAACGTTAGGATAGCTTCAAATAGCTTCACATTTCATGACCGGGAAATCCCAGGGCACTATATGGCCATTACTACACAAGAGGTTGAACTTTCTGTGACAACAAGGACTGTAGTCAATGTACCACTAAGAAGTGCAATACTCATAACAGGACTTGTTAAAAATAAATTTACATTTCATGACTAGGCTATAATAGAACCAAATACTGCAGAGTGTCCTGATGGATTAATTAATGGTTGTTAAAACTTTTTTTAACCTGAAATATAAAGATTTCATCACGAAAGTCATGAAAAAAACAAAGCACAAAATTCGAGTCAAATTTGGATTGGACATTTCAAGATGTGAAGCTGTATAGGTAGTACTTCCACATCAAAGAATACGAAAAGTTGTAACCTCTGAGGAAAGATGTAGGAAGTCCGATGTCAGTCTCTTACTAAGGACAGCTTACCACCTCACTTACAAAAGTTGTGTGAATAGAACTATGTAGGTCTTACAACCGATTAATGCTAGTGGGATCAAGACACTCCACTGTTACCTAGTATGGCTAAACGATACCCATTCCAAGGAAATGTGAATTTCAAAGCTAAGTAGATGTTCAGAATGGCCATATGTTGTACTGAAAAAAAAACAATGATATGGTTTACAGAATTCAGAAGGATAGGACCAAGCTAAAAGTCACCCACCATGATCGTTTATGAAAGTATGCCAGTGAGAGAATGGCCAACTGGGTAGCTTCCAGAAAAGAATTTGTAAGTAGAAACTCAACCTGCTCAGAAGCTTGGGTTTCCTATCGAGACCACTTTCAGAGGATCATCAAGGATAGAGCTGTCAGTGTATTCTCTTAATCACCTACCTAGAAAGAGCTTCCCCAACAAAGGATGGCCATTGATGACTAGGAACAAAAGGCCATTCCATCTATGTACCATGTGGCTCGGAATATTAAAAACAGTTTAGTGTAGTGTTTTATTTTTTGTATTAAAATTGTTCAAGGGACTTCACAATCCAGGAAGGGGGAGTTTTATAAGCAAAATTTGCAATGCTTGAATTTAGCTGTTAGCTAGAAGGCACGTGACATTAATATTAAAAAGTTCTCAAAGTAGGCCTAGAATACCTAGACTGTTTTAGATGCATGACATTATTAAAATCTACTAAATTAGATAAATATCTACAAGTGGGATATCAGATATAAATACTAGTGGGCCAATCAATTAGTAAACTAGCAGTGAATCAATAATTTTTGTTTTCAGTTGTAGAGTGCCAGTGAATTATTTGAATCAATCTTAGTTATCGTTTATATTCAGTTACTCGATCGATTAGCCGTAAAATTGTACCAGTAAGTTTATTTTGATGTTAGTCATAGTACAGTTAGCGAGGTACTGCTGCTTAAATTTTATTTATGGTCTTAGGGCAACAAGTACAACTGTATACAAGTGATGCTGATAGTAGCCAATGTTAAGGAAGGAAGAAATAAACTAATTTGTTATCGTTCCGTGGACTGGTCTTGGCCATATTTTCATCTAATGATTTAAGAGAACTATCCCAATGAATAATGTTACAACAAAATAATAAACTTAACCTATAAAACAAATTAAGTTTTATCGTGTCTGTACTAGAAATAACTGTGTCACAAAGGAATCAATCAAGACACACGGTTGTGTGTCGTGCGGCCAAAACAACCTGCTGCAGAACACACTGTGTGTTATTAACAGAAGTGATAGTTAGCGATTTTCAACCTTCTATATCTCGGACTTTGATAATCAAAATTATCACATATTTTCAGTTGATGTGCTCTATTTCACTCTTACTTCATATACCACATTTCAAGGTAAAACATTAAGAAATACCTGAGATATGATATCTCCAATTTTAATTGAGTTTTTTTTACCTGTGTTTTTCTTTGCACCAAAAGTACGTAAACTTTATTCGATAGAAAAACACATTTAAATTTTATGGATTTTTTTTTAATTTGGTATACTGATATATCTTTTCAACCTACAATTAGGAGTCTCATTTGGTGTAAATATAAGCCACATGAGTAAAGTTATTCAACAAAAAACGCTCACATTTAACGAAACATTTTGCGCAAGCCTAAGCAAAACGTCATGTGAGCTATCGGTCTAACGTTTTTACTACAGCTTTACCTAAGAGTGAAAGTGGACCGTTTTTAGTTTTTGTCATTTGGATTAAAGACAGCTGATTAAGAGCAGCAAACTATAAAGTGAAAGGACGTTCAAATACATAAGTACTGCTTAGGCCAAGCGAACTAGATTAGCAGTTTCTAGCTCTCAAGTTTTTAAAAGAATCATGCGGGTGGACACTTATTATTGATTATTCCTTGCCAAGTTTTCAGCACAAATTTACTAAATTTTATGAAATTCTCCTAATTAAAGAGCGTTAAGAAATTAACATAAATAATGATGCTTTATACGGCTGTACCGATTGATTGGAGGGGGGGGGGTAGTGAAAAGAAACTGTTAATCTAGATTCCATGGCCTTACTATAAAGGAAGCTATCAACACTGTATTAGAGAGGAAAACCACCACCTGGTTGGTTCTTTAAAGTAAATATTTGTTCCGAATAATAGGGTTACGATCCTAAAGCTAATGTTGGTTACTATCAAGTGTCACTTTCTTACTTGCTGTGGTTTGTTGGTGTGTATTTACAAAAAGTTATGATATCTAATAAAAAACACATTAGGTGTGAAAAAAAGTGTAGCTACCAGTTTGGCCGCCAATTTTGATTTCATTTCTTTAAGTCACGCACTGAATCCTTTTTTGGGCGCTCTTTTTTCACATCTAAGGTGTTTTTGATTAGATTTCATATACCAGATTTGACTTATCAAAAGTCGTTGTCAAGTTATGTTGATAAATACTCGACACTATGGCAACAGAGTAAACAAACACAAGCGCAACCTAGCACAACAATTTGGTTTATAATCGTACAAACTAAACAGATTAATTCAAGTTACCTCTTATATTATCAAAATAACATGAAATTAATTAGAATATTTATAAGAAATTAATAATAATATTAATATTTTAAACTACATATTTGTTTTCATGTCATATTCTACCCATTGAGATCTTGGTTTTCAGATGCAAAAAAAAAATGAGAGAAAAAATATGATTCAGTTAAGTTGTTTGTTGGTTGTCAAGCGAAAAACTGTATAATGGCACAGAGTTATGTCTGCGGACTTATAACGCTAGAAACCGGGTTTCGATACGCGTGGTGGGCAGAGCACAGATAGTGTATTGTGCAGCTTTGTGCTTAACTTCAAACAAACGAATATCGAAACCCAATTTTTCGCGTTATAACTCTCAGACTTACCGCTGTGCCACTAGGGAACTACATAGCTGAATGTACTGCACATGTTTCTTTAGTTACATGGCTGAAATGTTTCAACAATTATGAAAAATAGATTTTACTTCGAAGAGGTCAAATACCATATTATTCTTAGTATATATGTATGAATGATACCAACTTCAAAATATTTAATACATTTCATACTAATATTATACAGTACATATATGTAAATAACAATAAATCTAGAGGTAATAAACCGACTACCATTTGTAGTGATAGATTGACTGATTGCAATTAAAACGTAATTGTTTCATAATTTTCTGAAATATTTTTAACATCGGTATTCATGATTGTGAAGAATGTAGCCGCAGTTATTTTTATGTAGTGGTAACAGAGAAGGTAATAAAAGTGAATGTTCTCAAACAAAGATTTATTGGAAGATCTTCTGTGTACCATCTCTTCATAGACACTATTGAACAAGTTGTCTGTGTAGCAGTAGAAATAATTTTTCGTCGTAATATTTACATGTTACATATTTACATATTACAAGAGGCAAGTGAACGTTACGTGTAATGGTATACCAACGCTCTATATCGACTATTCTTTATATTTAATGAGAAATCTTTAAAATATATCGATTCTTCAGCCATGTGAGCAAGATTTGAAAGCTACACAATTTTGCTAATTGAAGTTCAACCGACTTAATCAAATCCAATTAGTGGTAAAATGTAAGCTACTTAGGGATTTTTTATTGTTCAACAATGATGCTTTATTCTGCTCGAACTGGCTCAAAGCTTGTTGTATTAAAATATCCAGAAGGGTCAACACATGACGACTCTCTGTAAAATGAGTGTAATACACGAAAGAAAAAAATTTATTAACATTTATAAATATACATATATGTAGATTAAAAACCAATTTAAGAGGCCCGGCATAACCAGTTGGTTAGGGAGCTCGAATCGCAATGTGCGGGTTGCGGCTTCGAATCACCGTCCCACCAAAGATGTTCGCCCTTTCAGCCGTTGGGGCGTTATATTGTGACGGCCAATCCCACTATTCGTTGGTAAAAGAGTAGCCCAAGTGTTGGCGGTGGGTGGTGATGACTAGCTGCTAAATTAGGGACGGCTAGCACAAATAGCCCTTGTGTAGCTTTGCGCGAATATCAAAAACAATTTTTTTTAAGTATTGTTAGGACAGCGGAAGTCACGTGGTCCTAGTAACACGTCATGAGCTTCTAGAAAATTCATGTCCCTTCGTGAAGCCTCGAGTGTTTACTAGATGTGCGGAACTCTTGCATATAAGACCGCCAAGAAGTGACGACAATAATGTAATTGAATTGCAGACAGAGATAGAGACGACAATTGAGTCAAGCGCGTGAATCGTTCGTTCTTTGTGAATTATAGCGTTTGTTTAAGTTATAGCGTGAATGTGGAAATTAAGTGTCTTGCAAAGTAGTATTGAGGAAGAATAAACTAGTTTTATTTAAGAAAGGACTTGTATCGCTAAAGTTTTTCGGAAAGAATTTTTACGGAAAATTAACTAACGACCAGAGACGTAACAGTATGTTTATGTACTCACACAGAGCTAAATAGAAGAATAATAGCGTATATGTTTTTTGCCTCTGGATAATTTAACATAATGGTTTATTGCTGTGGACATTAAAACTCCTATAATTTAGAAAATAATTCCAAATAATCAGCATTGAGTAATGGTCAAAGAAATTAAAACAGTACTACTTAGTTTAAGTAAAATGGGCTGAATGGAGAAGCCTATTGATAGTGAATTTTTTTAGGGGGGGTATAAATCCGTTGCATTATATTTTTATTTAGTTTTTTGTATTTGCATATGTTTGAACACTCTTATTCGGCATTAACCTGTGCCCCCTAGTGGCACAGCGGTATGTCTGCGGACTTACAACGCTAGGATCCGGGTTTCGATACCCGTGGTGAGCAGAGCACAGATAGCCCATTGTGTAGCTTTGTGCTTAATTAAAAACAAACATTACTCTGTACTGAAAATTACCCTCAAATATCACCTCATTAATAAACTGCACAATCTGTTAAAATTATAATTAGAAAAAAAATTTATATTCCTCTAGAGCAATATATGGTATAGTCTTGGTGCAGTCATATATTTGTATTGTTATTCAAAAGCCTGGCATGACCTGGCGCTCGACTCACACTCTGCGGGTTGCAGGTTCGAATCCCCATCATCGAACATGCTCGCTTTTTCAGCTGTGTGACGTTATAATATGACAATTATGCCATTATTTGTTGTTAAAAGAGTAGCCCAAGCGTTGGTGGTGGGTGATGTTGACTAACTGCCTTCCTTCTAGTCTTACACTGCTAACTTAGGGACGGCTAATGATGATAGTTCTCAAGTAGCTTTGCGCGAAATAAAGAAAAATCAAACAATTATTCTCCAAGTACTATCCAGTCTTCACGGTCAATCTTCAGCTGACTCAGTTGTATAAACACATAGTAAAAGATGGTAATTTTTCCAAAACGACGAGTCCATATAATAAATAAATATAATTCATATAGCTTGAGTTTATATATCATCTTGTGAAACGAAACTGAAATAACTGTCAAATCTAAGTTAAAAATATATAATCTAATACATCTTTTTTTTTTCTCGAAAAACATAAATGCTGTTAGCAATTAATTGGTTCTAATAAAGTATATTGTCAAATAGATTGCTCAACTTATTAAAATGATAGAGTTTATTAACTTTGGTTAATTTTTAAGGATTCGGTACTGGCTTAATAAATAGAATAAATTAACAATTAAGAATTCTTTTAAGATAGCAAGTAATATTCGTGAAAATGAAAGCATGTAAGAATTAAAGTACAGATACATTTACTTATTCGATTTTTATATCATAAAAGCCTCAATAATCTCAAGATGCGAAAGTTTTAAACTTAATCCGAAGTTAAAAGAATTGATCTTGTTTCTTAAGTAAACAAACACGCAAAATGCTTATAATATATTATATACTAGCTGGTGTACCAGTCCCCCGGACGGAAATTATGTAAATTCATGATTAATGAAAGGTTATCTCAGGACATGAAAAGTTGCTTCCATTATATGTACTTGTAAAAAACGCAAAAATGCCCATAATAAACGCAAAATGCAAAACTGAAAATTTGGATGTATTTCTCCATGGACCCAATGAACCTCCATATCAATTTTGAGGAAGATCCATCTACACCCTGCGAAGTAATTACATGAACATACAACAAACAACAGACAGTACTATTATATAGACGTTTACATATACATATAAAGCAGAGTTGCACGTATGTTTGGTGTCAAAAGGTGTTGTGAGGAGCTGACTGAACCAATTGCGATGAAAGTTGATATAGGAACTCAGGTGCCCTCCCCCTAAAAAGATAAGCAATTGGATGAACGGTTCGAGGTTGGCAACCCTTTCAGTCTTCCCTTCTTAATGCTGACAATGAGGGCTTATCTAAGTGAGGAGGCCGGAAGCAAAATACGTGAATCTGATGCTAAATGAAAATGATGTTCAATGTTACTTATAGCACGAAATATATTTGCATCAGACGAATGATTTGTTTGCTACAGCTTTGTTTAAACACAAAGGTTATTTGTGGTGTGCCCAGCACGGGTATTGAAATTCCGGTTTTAGCGTTCTAAGTCCGCAGACTTACTGCTTTGCTACTAAGGGGGATTTATGGCATTACTTTTTAAGCTCTACATTGCCGGCCATCTTTGCTAGTTGGATTATAATTATAGGTTCAAAGAAAAATGTTGTACTGCGCAATGAAAGAGATTTTGAAAATTGGCTAAATGTAATCTGTTTATGTATAAATATATTCATTACACATATACATATACATGCATCTTCCTTACTACTGAAAATTTCAATAGTATAATACAAATAAGTCTTAAATTGGCTGTTGAATACTTGTGAGTTATTTCATAAAATTACAAATGTGGTCCCTGGAGGCTCTGTGGTAAAGTTGAAAATTTATAACGATAAAATTCATGGCTCTATCCCTGAGGTAGACACAGCAGATAGCACATTATAAACCTATGCATCTAAATAAGCCAAACAAATTCACAAACTATGAATGATATTAACTACAAGATAATAAAGATAAAAAATCAAAACTTGATATTTTAGCGAAGGTCAATTATCTTTTAGTGTGCTGAACTTAATGGGAACGATGTTGTTGTTATTAAGCACAAAACTACACAAAGGACTATCTGCTATTGAAACCAGGAAAGATAAAAGAAAATAATCTAAATTGGATGAATAAAAGCATCAGGAGAAAATTAATAACAATCGATATATAACATTCAGTCAAAAACTGAACTAAGATTTAAAACACATTTTCAGTACAGAGTAATGCTAAGTGTAAGAGGAATCTATCAAGCTTTTCATAACTAAATATCGTCCAAGAAATATACCTGATGTTTAAACAATATTAGTTTAATGAACACAAATGCTCCCTGGTGGCTCAGTGGTAAACCTGAAAGCATATAATACTAAAAATCGGGCTTCAGTAACCGTGATGAGCAAAGCACAGATAAACTATTCTATAGTTCTGTACTTAAGAATAAATTAACAAAAAAAAATGAATAAAAATAAAAGATATGTCTTTGAAACCCACGTACGTTAGTTTATCACAAAATTATCTACTGTATCAAATATCTAAAAAATTACAGTTTATAGTAAAATGTGTGAATTTATTGATTATTATATACCACTTACGTCACTATTTATATGAATAACGTTCTCAGAAGAGTATATCTAAAGATTTTCTGTGTGTGTTATTAACTCGAGCGAGTTAGCATATAACATAATTTCAAAACAGTTAAGTTAAAAGTTATTTCATTAAACATGACTGTTTACAACAGGTAATTAGTTTAACCGTAAAATTAGAAGTCGATCGTACAAAAAACAGTGGTTGTTTTGTTCACTACAATATCCGTTGAACGATAAAAATCACTAAAACTGCCTTTCAATGATAATCTAGTATTAGAGCTTTAGGCTTACTGGTTCATCTCCTGCAGGGAAATCTTCATTTGAAAATGAATCTTTTCTTCCCGTTTAAGTCAATATTTTGCTTAAATGCATTGCCTTTTGCGAAGTAATTTACTTATAAAGACCTACTTTCAGTGCTAAAACTAGTCAACATATAACAGGAAAATGTCTGAAAGCCATGTTTACCCTAGTCTCACTTGCAAGTGCAAGGTTGGAAGGTGAGATGTTAGACATGAAATGCAAACATTGTGAATGCAGTTACGTTTGAGTTCCTGCTGAAGTTAAAGCGATCAGAAAGCAGAGGTCGCCCAAAAAATTTAGATTTCAATCGATACAGGAGAAGAAAACTGCGAAGCAGAAGGAAGAAGAACAATAAGTCACTTTGTTCGTCTCATTGTGAACACTTTCATTGTTCTAGGTCAGAGTTCAGTGATTGTCAGGCTTAGATACGATTGATCAGGCAAATGTCATAAGATATAATTGAAAAACATTATTAGTAATTCTACTAAGTACGTAGTGTTCTAGATGTCATGGTCATATAAACAAAAACTATCTTTACTTTGGGGAGATTTTTCGTCAACACCAAAACATTTTGGAAGTTTCATTGCGTTTTTCTAGGTAAGAGGATCGAACTCTAATTTATGCAAAGTGTTATATGAGAAAGTGGTCTAACTGATTTTCTCTTGTTGAAATTTATTAACAATTCATGATGATTTCTGTACGATCGACTCATAACTGTTGCGTTAAATAATTTAAGAATTGTCACTATTGTTTGTTTAGCTTTTCATATTGCATCTATCTGTCTAAAACATAGCGTGTGATGTATAAATAAAATATATCAATAGTAATTTCATCTGTATTAGCATATTTATGCAACAGAAATATGACTAGACTTATAAGACGTTTCGATTAATTAATCTGATCGTTTGAACTCCATAGTTTTATAAGGTTTGAAGAGCCAGGAGATTAACTGTAGAGACTGGTGAAGTCAGGGCTATCTGTATCGAATTCCTGACAGTTAAGTAATGTAACGAGAATACCATAGATTTTCTTTGGTACTCTACTTTCATATAGTTTTTTCTAGGTTTCTTTATTCGACTGAAGTTTCTACAAGGTTGGTTACGTTATATTAATACGATTTTGAATGTTCACACCAACAAATTATGTTACAACCACAGCTGATATGAAGTCGTGAAGGAACGGCATATATCAGAATTATATTTTGTATTGTTTGGCGTTATGTTGTAGTGTGATATCACTGAAAATTGATTGCTTTTGTGAAAAATACGTAACAAATCTTTCCGATGCAAAATACTCACACACTCAGATCATCCTGATAGGATATATAGAACTTAGGATATGGAGTCCTCCTTTATACTGAATGGCATTTGAAAACAAAGGAATATGGATCAACTTGGGGTACCAAGATCACGTGGAAGAGGCATTACTGATTATCTTTACTACTCAGTGATGTGCCCTGATCCTTATGATTTTTTATCAGCTAGTAGGTCGTGAGAATATCGTCTCTGATCTTTGTTTGTTTTAAGCACAAAGCTAGACTTGCCGCTGAGCCACTGGGGGGGGGGGGCATAATTTCTGATACGACTATATTTCAAGGCACAAACACAGAAAAATAAAACGAACTAGATCCTTAAAGCAGGAAGAGACTACCTATTCTACTCGTTACAGAGTAGTGACTAGAGAATTATAATGAATCGACATATATCTATACAAATATTTTAAGAAACCAACAACCTCTTGAGTTATTGAGCAATTTTAAGTTTCGAATTGGTCAATTTGAAATTTTAATGACAAAAGCTTTTCAAAACAAACTTTAAGAACAGGCCCTTCAACAATGATGTAACATAAAATGTCGTGAGATCACAAAACTTAGAAGTATATCACAATATTGAAAAACGTCCACTTGGTACTTATTTTTCCAATGATAGAGTGACGTAACAAAGTATTTAACACATTCTCTATCCTTTATATCGTACTATATCCACAATCAGTGTTCTGTGTTGTTATATATCAGATAAAACTTATTAGTTTTTGTTTTCATTACATGATAAGAGAACAGGTTGTCTCTCAAGTAGCGGTCATGTGACTAATGAACATAAGTCAGTAAGAAACTGAGTTGAAAAGTACATTAACTGTAATGTACCATAACTCTATAAAATTTAATGTAATCATGGTAATCCTGTATCTATGATTCATTCATTTTTCAGTATGTGTTATTTGTAAATATCGAATGTTATCTGTCAAATTATCAGAGGAAATTACCCCTTGAAAAACACAGCTCAAATTGTAAGATGGTGGACAATGCTGTTATTTCTATACGTGTCTAAACCATTACACCTTCAAGAAGTTAGACTATGTATAAATCTTGGTGGGTTATATTTGTAAAGCTACATTTAAACAACAAATATGTGAGTTCTAGATCGAAAACAAAAATTAGTAACTTCGAAGCAGAAAAAGAGTTTCCTTATGTACCATAAAATATTGAAAATTTCATGATTGTATATCTAGCTTTCTGTATTGTTATGTAAAATGCATGAATAGATAATTTTATTTTACTGACTGTTAAGTTCAGTGACATACAAAATCCGTTCTTCATTGTCAGAGTTAACGTATAGTAAACATAACAGTTTATATTGATTCTAAACACGTTGTATTCATAAAAGCATGAAAGAAAAGATATGTATTTTCTTGTCTTTTATCGTAAGAAACTTGAAATAGAATCTCTGGTTTGTCTCAGTCTTGTAGAAACGAATGCATTATTTGTTTTTCTCAAGTAATGGTCATGTGACTAATGAAAACGGTGAAAGCTTTAGTCACATTATATTACCCTTTTGGTGTCAGTTCTTAAAGAGTTCTTTTGAATATTTGTGTTTTATAGCAAAGTCACATCAGGCTATCTGCTTTGTCCGTCGAGGGGAATCGAACCCCTGATTTTAGCATTGTAAATCAGTAGACTTACCGCTGTTCCACCTGGATTATATACAAATAATAGACAAACATACCTACAGACATGGGATATGAGTGTATAGTTTGTGGTGAATATTTTCAAATCATTTAATCATAACCTCCGTACAAATCATTTTGGTGAGTGTACTATTTATTCTGTTTATAGAAATTTGTTTTAGTTACGCAGTCATATGCTTGAAATATTCTACAATTTTTCAGTATGTGCAATATTTTACAAGTCTTTATTTACATATATTGCAGATAGCATGTTAGGGTATGATGAAACACGTCAATTTTAAGCTTATGGGGAGAGGTAATGTGAGGGCCGAGATATAATGTTCAGCACGACGGGGACTGTCAATTTAATTACTGATTTCAAGCGCATGATATGTTTTGTATAGTTTCTAAAATAAAGAAACTTTGACTACTTAGTAGAAGGCCCCTTTATTTTGTTTACCGTGATTTATTCAATTTGACCAATAACATGCTAAAACAAGTATATACCACAGGTATTATTACATTGGGCTGTAAGTCAGTATTTTATAAACTAATACGTTTTTGTAAATAGCATAGTAGTATATTGTGAAGTTTTGTTAATAAATGTTTCAGTAGGATTGTTAAATATGTGATTTTACTTACATATATTAATCATATGACATCGGGTTATGATGAAACATGAATTATCTATATGTAATATAAATGGAGATTTGCATTAGTTGTTATAAACTAATATTCATGGGGCGTAATTTACCATAAAAGACTAAGTTAGACATATATATGTCATTATTTTATAAACTGAGAAGTTTTTGTAAATAGTATATTAGTGTATTTTGAAGTTTTGTTAACAAATGTTTCAATATGTGTGATACTTAAGTCTGACATTTTGAGAAGTGAGTTTCATATAAGAAAATCACAGAGCACTGATTTGTAGCTGAGGATTTTTATATATTTGATTATCTATTTATAACGTGTAAATGAAAGATAATTCTTGTTACGGTAACAATTTCTAAATCCACTTGAGGAAATATCTGTTTTGAAATGGTCAAGAATAATCATTTGATTTATAACTAAAGTTTCTTTTACGATCATGATTGTCAACTCTTTTTCGGTATTGTTCATTTGTAAAAAATGTATTTGATGCTTTGGTAAACTAATAAGTTTAAATAATATAATTTACATAAAATTAAGTTGCACTGATTTTTAGGTGAAAAACATAATACAAGTTACTGTTTCAAAAAAAATCAATGTCAGTTTTGAAAAATTACATTTTCTGAATCTGAAACATCAATGAACAAATATAACATGTGATTGGAAGCTGGTTGATATTTAAGTAAAAATTAGACTGTTCGTTGAAGATTGATATGTCTGAACTTGTGAACCAGTTTATCAACACCACCTGGAAACAACTAACTCTCTTACCACTCAAGTACATAATTCGCTGTATTGTATAATGAAATAAATCTCATACCTTTCACATCTTTGAAAGTTGATGCAGCTTTTATGTTTAAGTACATATCATAAATATTAAAGTAGAATTGAACCGACCATATTCAAACTAACTTTCATTTTGAAAAAACATTTTAAGCTATATTTTCCAGCTGACCCTGTCTGAACTTTTGATCTTACTGACAAGAACATATGATAATTTTGTTGCTGTAATGTATGGCTGAAATACTAGAATTGCACTGTATCATTTATAGACTAGGTTCATTAGTGTTATTGATTACCTAATAAGTTTAATTGTTATAGTATAATGGGATTTCTGATTTTTCAACAAACATATACATTCGAAAGTGTCATGTTGAAACTCTTTCAATATAATGTAAACATATGTCAAATTTCTTCGTTAACTTTTGTTTCTGGCTTGTATGTTTAATCATTTAGTCAAATCAGGTGTTTTGAAGTTAGATAGACTGATTGGCCTTAAGCTGAACACGTCACAATGGGTCAGAGTGAAATGTCTCCATGGTGTTAATGACCCACAGATGGAAATGGGAAAAATATCTATATACATGTAGCTTCAATGATTGTTGCAGACGTTTTGATTAACGCATGAAGAAAGTTTGTTTATAAGCTGTACTTTAAAACTGCAAGGTTTTATTAATTGTATGATACGTTTTATACTTCGAGTGAATATTCTATAGAAAATGGCAAGTTTTGCTATTTTAAGTATTTTCTATAATAGTCAATTAATTGGTTAAACATTAAGATGTGACGACCTCCTAACAAACAGTGTCTTAATGTTAGACGGTCTCAAAGTTTTATGAAATTTTAATCTTCGAGTAATTCATTCATTTATTATTCCTAGTTGTAACAAAATGACATTATTCATAGAACATTATAAAATGCATTATATATATGTGTGTGTATATATAAAATGAAACAGGATGTTAAATTATACAGAGAATTAAATAATCGTAATTTTCAAGAGTACGTAAAGTATATTATTGGTTATAATAACTGCCTCTTTCAACTAATGGATAATACCTATGTTATAATAGTTGTCTGATTGAAATAAGAGTTTTTGCGTTTTTTCAGGACAATAATTGTAAAAGTATACTTAAATATAGAAACTAAAACTATAATCAATATTTTAAATCAAAATCTGTATATTTTCTGGTCTTTTATCGTAAGAAACAATATTTTGGCAAGAATAGTTATATGGATAAAGACAAATTATTGAAACAGTAAGATTGTGGTAAATTTGCATGTTAAATAAGCGACCTTTTCAAGCGAGATAATGAATGATTTAAACTACCTCATTCAAATAATAGATAATATGTGTCATAATAGTTGTCTCATTTAAATAAGAGTTCTTGCGTCATTTTCAGGACAATAATTGTAAAAAAGTATGCTAAAATATAGAAAATAAAACTATAATCAGCATGTTAAATCAAAATCGATTGTGTATTTTCTTGTCCTTTATCGTAAGAAACAATATTTTGTCAAGAACATAATTATATGGATAAATACAAACTAATGGAGCATTGGGATTGCTGTAAGTTTCATGTGAAATAAGCGTCCTTTTCAGGACGATTATCAATTTATACAGCTATGGTCAGGAAATGTTAAAGTATGATTAAGCATAGAACTAATGAATTAGTGTTTTATACATAAACTGACTGTATTAAATCTAGCCATTGATTACATGTTGATACACGTTGATCCACTTCGTTGACATCATTTTCTATGACGTCATGTCCGCCTGTCATGGCGGCCTAGCAGGGTGTTCTTAGCAACCCGCCCTCTGGTTCCACTTTCTGGAACTATGATGTGAAAATCTCTGGTGACATCATCGTCTCTACCCTCCCCCTCTTTATTGCCTGGCGACCACCACTTAGGCGCCATCCTTTGAGCACAGGAATAGGGGTAACTACATGATATACATGAATATAGAGACCTGTCCTATTATCAGCTTAAAATTACTTTATTTAGGTGTATGAAGAAACTGCTTTATCATTAGCTTAGAACTACTTCATTTAGACCTTAGTGGTATGGGAAATAGTTACATGTTTTATTATCAACCTAGTTACAATACTAGAATTTGGGGTTCGATTAACCGCGGTGGACAGAGTTACAGATTGCCCATTGTGTGACTTTAACCTAAAATAAACAATGAAAGAACATTATCAACCTATAAATACTTGATTTGAGTGTTAAGTGTATGAGGAATATATTTTATCAGCAACTTAAATCTACTTGGTTTAAATATAAGATGTATTAGCGATTTGCTCTCACATCAGCTTAGTTATACTTGGGTTAAACACAAAATGTATTAGGGATTTGATTTGTCATCAACTTAATAATAATTGGTTTAAATTATATACTGTGTCTCTTGTTAAATCTATATGTAAACCTGTATAATTTAAACTACACTCGTGTATGGTAGAGCTTCCATCCACAATGATTTAATGCATAACATTTGAGAAGCGATCTAATGTTTATATCAATAATGCCTTAATTAATGTTATCATCTCTTTCAAGTTACCTGATATTTTTGGCTTATATTTTGTGTTCGATTGTTATATGGCTATGAATGGTTATAAAGATATTATAATGATTTTTTGTAGATGAATTAAATGATGATTTATTATCTTAGCCGCTAATGCTAAGTTTACGACTTTTATTTTGTAACAAAACACGATATTTTCACAATATTTCCATTTTATATACCATAGCATACGTACGTGTCTAAGCTGGAATTATTCCGCAATTCTCAACAAACGAATATAGACAAACGTCTTATAGATTAAAAATAACACATAATAACGTATATAACTTAGAATAACATTCCTTTTGAAATTACTTCTACTCAGTTAGATCATTTTTGGTGGATCATGCCATAGAGTCCAACTCCCTAACTGCCAGACCATGCCATAGAGTCCAGCTCCCTAACTGCCAGATCATGTCATAGAGTCCAGCTCCCTAACTGCCAGATCATGCCATAGAGTCCAGCTCCCTAACTGCCAGATCATGTCATAGAGTCCAGCTCCCTAACTGCCAGATCATGCCATATCAAAATGCTAAGAAAACGGGGCAGTTAGGGAGTTGGACTCGCAGTCTGCGGGTCACGAGTTCGAATCCTATCACCGAAAATGTTTGTTATTTCAGCCGTGCATGGGGATGTTATAAGTGACGGTCAATCTCACTGTTCAGTTAAAGTAGCCCAAGAGTTGACGGTTAGTGACGTTAACTTGCTGCCTTCCCTTCAGTTTATCACTTCTAAATTAGGTACGTTTAGCACAGATAACTCTCGAGTATCTTTTGCGCGAAGTTCAATAAACATGTAAATAATCTTAGTATTTTAAGTTTTGAATCCAGTTAATCAATTTCGTAGAGAGTTTTTAGCCCAGAAAAAGCTGTACAAGCAAAAATTGGTAAATTAAGCGTAATCTGTAATTATTTTTTTTGCTGTTTCTTTTCTCGCTTTGTGACGTTAGAATACAATTTTATATTTGATATAATACTAAATTATTTAGGTATTTATTTGAATGTAAACTTGCAAACTATTTTTTGTTTTGTTTTTAGGGTAGATATGAAGAATTTTTTTAGCCATGCGATTAACTCATTTTGGTAAGTCTACGAATTTACAACGCTAAGTTCAGGGGTTTGATTCCCCTCGGTGGACACAGCAGATAGATAGCCCAATCTTCCTAACACGACTTGTATCAAATGTTATGATTGGTTTCGACAAATCTGCCAAACAGTGCTTTAATCTGGAGATTTCACCTAGAGCTAAGATAGTATACTGTAAAGCCCCGGTGAAAATATTGTGTTTCTCATGTAAATCCTCAGTTTATGGAGTTACAACGCTAAAATCCAGAGTTCGATTCCCCACGGTGGACAGAACGCAAATATCCCATTGTATGGCTTTGCGCTAAAACATGCATATGATACTCCCCCTATAAAGCCAGAATTTTAATATATTTAATTTATTATTAGGAAGACAGACATTAGTCCCCCCCCCCCAGTGGCACAGCGGTATGTCTACGGACTTACAACGCTAGAAACCGGGCAGAGAACAGATAGTCCATTGTGTAGGTTTATGCTTAATTACAAACCAACAACAACAACAGAAATTAGCATTTTTAAACTGCGCATTCCCTAATTCAGACATTCAAATTAACTTGTTAGAACTACGCATAGTGTTTTTAGATGTGCAGTAAAATTACAAAGCTTAATTAACTTATTAGGTTATGTTACATTATAGAGTTATAATTTTGTTTACTAACTCGACTGTTCTCTCAAGGTTTAACGTTATATCATTCCTACCTACGCATATATAAGATAGGGCAAACTTCTGCCTTACTTTACTCCTCTACATAGCTACATTACCATAAATATATGCCATACTTTTCCTGTATAAGCCAAGAACTGCGTTATAATTCCTTCTATTAATTTAGTAACGCAGTATATTATTTACTTACTTTAAAAGTAACCGTATGCAGACACAAATCATTCATCAAGGCTGCATTCAAGATAAAGTTACAGTGAATTATCCAGGACATGGATATTGAAGATAAACATTAAAAGACAGAAATACCTAACATAATCAGTTTCTAGATATCTTTTTTTTCTTTTCATTAAAAATACCCACTAGCATTTTCTAGGATTAAACACTTGTTTTTAAGTCGGTACGTACTTTAGACGATATTTACAGAAATATGTCATGTATTGTTGATTTCTTACCCACTTACACGTTCTTTTCTCTAATGAATTCTTGGAAATCTGGACAATCCCTCATTGTATACCAGTGCTTACTTTGAAATCTGGACAATCCCTCATTGTATACCAGTGCTTACTTTGAAATCTGGACAATCCCTCATTGTATACCAGTGCTTACCCACTTACACGTTCTTTTCTCTAATGAATTCTTGGAAATCTGGACAATCCCCCATTGTATACCAGTGCTTATTTTCTTTCAAAATATTTTCATAAAGAAGTTGTTAAACACGATCGATAGCTTCAAGGTACTGCAAATGTACATTTATTATGGGCACCCTGGTTTTAAACAACTATGCTTCTTGTGTATATTCCCAGATATATGCCTTAAGCGCAATATACACCAGAAACTGAGTTGGCAAAATAAAGTAGAATATTCTTTATTTAAAAATAAAGGTAATTACGATGGCGGTTCTTGCTAAAATGTTTTTCTATTTTTTGGAATAATTGATTCAATATATAAAGTGATAAGATAAATTATGGTGCGTACGTTGGAAGACAACAACAATAACATAAAGATATATCTCAATCTCTTTATTAACTGGTGGATTTTTAAACGATTTTCTTACCCACAGAGAAAAAGCGATAGGAAAAAATAATAACCGAAGTATAAGATCTGATTGAACCGTAGGAGTTGCTATAATCAACACTTATTTCTGCAGATCCTGACAAGTAAGCAAAACTGAAGACAATACCACTTACTCGTCTTCAGTAAACCAGCTAGCTGAACACGCAATATCCATACCCGCTTGTACGTCATCATGAGTGATTTACAATGGCTACAGTAGATATATCTGTCTTGTCTAACAAATCGTATAGTGTCTTTAACATTCCCGAAAGGAAAAGAGAGTATCAATACCGGAACCCTTTACTCTTCATAATATCCACAGTGTCTTAGAAATCATGCCCTAGAGCCGGATGGCCAGATCCTATTAATCTTACTAAGTAAAGTCGTAAAAGTTGGCGTATTGCTTTTGAAATTGACTTGGATCACGCGTAAGCCGCGCGAATTATAGAATCAGCAGTTTTTTATTGTAGAAAGCGTGATATATAAAAAAAAGTGTAGAATAAAAGTAATCAATGGATTACAAGCCTAAATTGTTGTGTTCTAATTTTGTTCGAAGAATTAAATAGTGCACTTGTTTGTCTTTATAGAAGGAAAGGCGTTTACAAATTATTTTTCACGATCCTTTAGTAGCAAAAAGAAACTAATTAGCTAATGCCTACATTTCAATTAACCTGTCTTAATTAATCCCTTATATTCGAATGTTTCATTCTTTCTAAACAGCCACAAAACTGGTACGGTCCACCAATTAGTAACAGTTTAATAATTAGTACGCATCACATACTTTTCACGATGCCTTCCTGCCTGTAGCTCAGAAGAAAACTTGGGGGATTATACGCTAAAATTTAGGGTTTGATCTCGGCAGTGAACACAGCACATAGCGCATTGTATAGCTTTGTGTGTCAAACTAAAAACAGAAAAAAAAAACTTTCACTATCCCTCTATAAGAAACACAAATAATGGCTTATTTGTTCATTTCAGAATTGTGGCATAAAGCTTCGCAAAGGGCTATCCTCGCGCAGCCATCCCTAACTTCAAAGTTAAAGACTATAGAGACGGTAGCTAGTCAACAGCACCAACCGCCAAATCTTCGACTATTCTTGTCTGAATAAATAGTCGGAGTTGACAATCACCCTTACACATGCAGCATACCCACTCGAAGTGCGAAGTTTTGGCAACAGGCCACGAACCATGAACCCTCTGATTCACAGTCCGATAAAAACAACCATTTGGTCACGCCGGACTTTATGAATAGTCGAGCTAGTTAATGTACTTTTCAACTTACATATCGTAAGTGATATTCACATATATTTCGTGTGTTCGTATGAAGCATAAATTTGACAATTAATAATAATTTAGATAAACATCGTACTAGACTTGTTGTTACAGAAACTGTAAACATTGACTGAAATATCACGTTTATTTCACAACTGACATAACTGCTAGCTTTTTTCTGGTAGACAAGTGGTTTTCTGTACAGAAAAAAAAATTATATAGAGGGGGGAATGTACTGCCCATAATAGTTTCAAGATGCCATAATACCAGAAAAGACGTATTTAGGGAAAATATAGACAATTGCTTATAACATTATAGCAGATTTGAATTTTTTGCTGAAAAAATATTTTCAATTATTATTAACTTGTAGTTTTTTGCAATAATTATAACTAATGTAAAATCCCGACTTAAGGAAAAAAACAAAATCCATATCACCGAATTCAATGTTAGTGGCAATTAGTAATCATAACGGAAAATGGATTGGGCCTTAAACACACTTCGATTGACAATTAGTAATCATGACGGAAAATGGATTGGGCCTTAAACACACTTCGATTGACAATTAGTAATCATAACGGAAAATGGATTGGGCCTTAAACACACTTCGATTGACAATTAGTAATCATGACGGAAAATGGATTGGGCCTTAAACACACTTCGATTGACAATTAGTAATCATGACGGAAAATGGATTGGGCCTTAAACACACTTCGATTGACATCACTATGTTATGCATACACATAATTGTTTTATCAAATACTATTTTCTACTTTTTTTTCTCGTTTTTGTAACAACAGTCATCTATCATTGTAAAACACAGTTGTTGTTACAGTCACATATTTTCAGGAAAAATAAACGTAATATATTATTTATCACTTTTAGATTTTGTTGAATAGAACCATTACAAAATATACCAGATACGGAAAGAAGCCATAGCAGTTAATACTTCTGTCGATGAAATTATAACGATTTCTGTGAAGATGTGTTAATATTAATGTCAACAAGTGAATGATATTTGTTCTCTGAGAACATCCATGTCTTTCAGTGATTACATATTGATGTTTTTGTGAACATGTGTTGATATTTACGTCAACATCTAAATGATATTTTTTCTCTGAGAACATCTATGTCTTTCACTGATTACATATTGATGTTTCTGTGAACATGTGTTGATATTTACGTAAACATCTAAATGATATTTTTCTCTGAGAACATCTATGTCTTTCAGTGATTACATATTGATGTTTCTGTGAACATGTGTTGATATTACGTCAACATGTGAATGATATTTTTCAGTGAACACGTGTATGTCTTTCATTGATTACATTTTGATCTTCCTGTGAGCGTACGTTGAGCCAATTTTGGACACTTATCAATCCTTCTATGGATGCATGGTGGTTCTTACGCGGATAATCAAAAATGTAACACAACTCCGAGAGGAAAGTGTGTAGGGAATGAACTTAGAATTATATCTATATATAAATAACAGAGAAGCTTTGAACACATTACCGATAATCTCCACTTACTCTCCATTCTAAAAATGAGTACAAATGTTTTTAAAAGTCTGCTTCATAATCTATAAGATAAACAACTAAAAATCACAGAAATGAAGAAAAACAAGAAAATTTTGCGTTTCACAAATTCGTCATTTATTACGACCATGGTTTCGCCAGTAAAGGCATCATCAGGTATGTCTTGTTTTCCCTCAATTCTGTAATTATGGAGTTTCACAAAGTACGAATGGTTTCAAGTATCAACTGAAAATCACTTTAACTATCTATTGTTAGAGATACAAATAAAGTGAAAAGGCTACCGCCAACATCCTTCAATAATCTTACATTTATCACGAGTCTCTTCCGTTATATACATATATATGTGTGTGTGTGTGTATCTGTGTGTTTTTATGTGTTTTAAATGTATTAAAGTAAACTAAGAAATACAAGTTTTCAATCCAATTATAGAGTAATACCAGAAAGCATGCCATTATACAGTTGTTTCTTGTGTATTCACCTGGTCGTTCAATTTGTAGATTGGGAGCAGCTCGAATGCCAAAACAATCACTTTGGGGATTCATATGTTTAAAACATAAAAGTACATCACTTCTAGCACCTGCGCTCAAAACAATGACTGCTATGTTGGAATAAAACCTGCTCACGTATGTACGTCGTAAAACGTTGGTAAGCTCAGTACACAGTTATGATCGTTTCTATCAAAATACATAATGTATAGACCGTTCAGAAGCTTCAGGTTCATCTTTTGGAAGTTAGATTTGCACATGTTCTCTTCATCACCCGGTGTAATTTAATAAACGGAAGTGGTAGAGGGAAATACATAATTGATAGGCTGGTTTCAATTGGATGTTATCATCACTCTTTCAATTTTAATTCAAGTTCTTCACAAAATATAGTGTGTGTGTGTGTGTTTATTATACCTTTTGTATATGTGTCGGGTTTTAAAAGAACATCCAATATAAATTATCTGTCGATTGTGGATTGCATGTTGATTCACAGTTTTAAACTTTCTGTTTGTGTGTGTGTGTGTGCTTTCATTGAAAAGCAGAACTATTTTAAAATAAATAGCTGCAAGAACTACAGAGAATTAAATCGAAAACCATTGACAATATATGGTTAGAAATGAATTATAGAAACATTATACACAGAAGTCTAGAATACACACCAAGTCTCTTTAAAGAAACAAACGTAATTTCAAAAGAAAATACACATACGACCTTTATCTCCAGAACGGATTTTTTATTTCCAAATATTCCATGTTACGCCATCTTTAGTACTATTTTATCTCCTGAAGGATTTGTAAGACGAAATATTGAATAATAAAAGTATTAATCTCCTAAGAAATGGCTTGCGACGAATGTTTAATTTGAAGTAAGACTACTGGCTTTTTTGAAATAAATAGAATAGTTTTAATTGAATTAGACACAGAATATTAGGTTTGTTATCTGAAGAAAGTTATAATTTCTTATGCCTAAGAAAGATGCGTGTGACATTTTATTTTTCACGTCATCAAACTATTTTATTAACGTAGTATAAATGCATTGAATTTTCAATTGTAATGATATTATGAGTTACGTTGATAATGCAAATTTATATTTCTTAACGAAAATGATTTTTAAAAAGTTTTACACGATGCAATGAAATCAGCAATTTTTTTCCTTTTTGTTCTAAATGCCTATTTTAATTTTACATCTTATAATCTAAATATTTCTTTTTTCATAATTCTGCATGGTTGAATTATCTTTATAATCCTAAAAAAATATCAAAAATGATTTTATATAAAGTCTGGACGTGACAAAAATATAGACGAAACTTACAGTAGAGATTATTTAAGTGGCTGACGAGCATGTGTTATTTAAACAAAAAATGGAAGAAAAAGGAATCTCGCGACCGATATCATGAAAATCAAGTACCTGAGTTTTGACTTGGATGAAAAACAATTTAATCAAACTTTCTGTTTCACTTATTTGTTACAAATGATATGACAGGAAGTTTTATTGCAAGATTTAAGATGATAGGTAGCAGTAGTGTATATAATAGTGTTCACCAAGAGGGATTTCAAAAATCTTGAAACACATTTTATGCTCGATGCTTTTGGTTCTAAGTCTGGCAGAAGCTAAAATATGTGTTTATTTTTTATGAACTGAAAAAATTATATAAGTAAAAACTTTCTCAATAAGAATGAACAGTTATTTTTATTTTGTATAAATTAATAAGTACTAGAAAAAATACAAGATCAACTGTAATGGTTACAATAATAACATTTTGAGAACACACCAACATCATTGTAGAGTTTGAAGTTACTTCTAGGTGTCTTAATATTTTATAAGTTTTGTGTTACGCCATGATTCTAAATGGACTAACATAATCTAATCTGACACTGATTGCATTCAGCTTATACCCAAACTGTGTATAATTTATGCATTTAGCGCTTACAATAAAAACGTATATTCCAAAGTAGAGTCGAAGAATATTATTTCCTCTAGGCCCAAGTGGAAATATTCCAGGATGATTTTATAGTTAAGGCCTGTGGAAAGAGTGGCTGTCAAAGCGCAGATGATGAACTGCTTTGGCTTAGCCCACGTCAAAAAATAGAAAAAACAATATACTTATATATATATATATATAAATTAAATAAACTTTCAACACGGACCGAAGTAATTTTAGTTTTCGTCAGGGTATACCTGAAACAAAAACAAAACTTGACTAAGTTAAAAGTTAATTTATCTCATCACTTGTCATTGTTTAAAAGCTATTTCTGTCAGTTAAAGTGATATGTTTTTGTATTTTTTTCAGTTACTTTTCATACAGGTATTTGTCAACCATAAAGAGAAGCCAATGCAACTTCTTACATAGTTGTATATATATTGTAAAACTCATGACGTAGGATTATTCGTTTTGAACGATATTTATAAAGACATGAATTATATCGTACTTAATTTAGTTGTTGAAATAATTGAGTGTTTTTTAATTATTAAAAATCCCACTATCTAAATTAGGAGCTCTGTGATACCTTGCTCATGAAGATGGATATACATGCACCTTCACTGTCAATGCCACGCAACAATGAAGGGTTAGAAACTTAGGAGCTCTGTGATACCTTGCTCATGAAGGTGGATATACATGCACCTTCTCTAACCCTTCATTGTTGCGTGGCGTTGTCGGTACACTTAAGACTTGAAAACGATTTAGCATGCGGTAAGCTTTATGACCCATAAAGCTTAAAATCAGGATTCGATCCTTTCGATGAGCACAGCAAAGATGCTATTTGTGCAGCTTTAAGCTAAACAACAAACATGTTTTCGTGTATGAACAGAGGTGTAAGAAACGTGCTCATGTGCGCTACACGCATATATTACTCATATTCCACTACATAGATGGATTACACAGACTGCTCTATGTACATAGCTTACACAGACACTGCAAGACGCATATATTACTCATATTCCACTACATACACAAATTACACACACTACAATGCATACATAGTTTACACACTGTAATGTACAGATAGATTTCACAGACTCCACTACATACAGAGGTTACAGAGTAAGCATCACATGCTTCGGTTACATAGGCTGCATTACGTACATCTATTACACAGCACAGATGTAATTACACAGATTTCATTACATACATAGACTAAACAGACTGGTTTATACAGACTGCACAACGTACATATATTACACAGACTATTCTACATACTTGGGCTATACGATTGCACAACATGCGTAGACTACACGCTGCTTACATACATAGATTACACAAACTACACTACATACCTAGGTTATACAGATTGTACAACATGCATAGACTACATGTTGCGATATATACATAGATTACATACTGCAATATATTACACAATTGTGTGTAATTTGTAATTTTTAGCTAAAACAAACGTAAGAGCTCAACGTCAAGTATAACGTGATGTTTTGACGTCAGTTGAAGAAATCTATGGGCTATACGATCTTCTAAGCCTAATTACTAATTTTAAATCATTATATACTAATAACTAGATAATTTTTATCCTACGTTTTGGCTATTAATCTGCCGTGGTCTTCAATTAGGCGGATGTAGAAGGCTTCTATAATCTTTCTTTTTCTCATGCATGATTCATAACTTATTATTTTAGCATTATTTCAATTCACTCTATGGTCATCTTGTCTGCATGATGGGCTATTGCAGACAGATCGGGATGACCATGTTTTTATGTTTATAATGCTCCCAAATTCTATCTCATGTCGATTTTTTTTGTTTTTCCAGTGTTTTTGTGTCCACATTCACAGTGAATGTTGTTAATTGTGTTTTCCTCTTTAGGTAGTTTAAAGTGTGCTAATTGTGTTGTGACTTCTGAACACAGTTCTGACTGTATGTTGTTTACATATTCTATGTAAGAGTTTTAGAGAAACATAAGGGAATATAGCTGTATATCTGCAATTTTCTTTCCAGTTATTTTCGGTGTTCTTTATCGAGTGTTACAGGTATCCATTGTTAAGCTTCTTCTCTATTACGCATCTTGTTTATTTTTGAAATTAAGTAGTCTGTCAGAATTTAAAATATAATTCTTCTTTTTTGCCAATTGTCAATTAAAGGCTTTTATTTATATTTCTTAATAGTATAAATATATACTATGTTGTTGTTGGGCTTACGATTCTTCTACAGTAGGTGTCTGTGACTTGTTGGCGATAAATTCAACAATAAATGAACAGCATGCACTTCCTTTGTTTTCAAAATGATATATATATTCGGAACAAGTTAACGTATGTACAATAAATTTTTCAACACTATAGAGATCATACCACAAACACTGTTTATATATAGTTCTTTTATTCTTGTCAATAGTCTACTTAGGCCTATTCAATTACTTTAGAACTTCAGTTGACAAGCCGAACTATCTTCTCTATATTACTACCGCACTAGTATTCTGTGTGTGATTCACTTACAATTGTGGCGCGAGTTACCGTAATCGTTTGGTCTTCTTTCTTCTGTAGATCCTCTGTCCTTTTGTCAAAGTGCACTCAGGCTGATTCAATTATTTTAGAACCACGCTTTGACGGAATAAATTATATATTTCTTATTTTCTTTTCTACTGTTAGTCTTACTCTAAAATATTAAACGTTAAGCATATCACTTCTATGGTAGTTAACTTCACGCCGAACTTTTCTTTGCCCCGTAACTTTACTCTCTTCTGCTATTGTCTGTCTGCTGTTTTCACACTATTTATATCTTTATCACTTACTCGTCTGGCTTTCTAGAAATCTCTATATTCTCGACGTCATTGTATTGCATGCGAAGTTCAATAATCTTAACAACAATGAATTATAAACATAACTTCCTAGAATCTTCTGCTTTTAAGTCTTATTATAACAAAAACTAAACAATGATAAAATATTCACTCAGAGAATAAATTAATCAATAATATCTAAACTAAACGGTATTTTATATCATGATATAGTCTATGACGTCTGTCCTTACACTGTCGGGGCGGATGATTTATAATCAGGGTATTTACCCGTATCTGTATATTTCCAGTAAAATCCTGTGGTATGTGTGTTATGTATCTTAGTAACCAGTCCTTTAAGGAATGGGAGCTTGTTATATTTTTTCTGTTTCCATTGATAAATCCAGTTCTTTGATTTGTCAATAAGTGCAAGTGATGTCTCTGCCACTGAAACTTGGCGCAATTTCCAAACTTTGCACTCCCATTTGCGAATTAATCTCATAGTAAAGCGTAACAAGAGCCATAATGTATCAAAAATATAGACAAATTAAGAGGAATTGAATGGATCCTTTACCTATCAAATCGTTTTACGCATTGAACAATATTACATTGGAACATAACAAAACTTATTTGTAAAGATATTCCTTATTTTTTCGAGCATATAGTTTGTCAACATGATAAAAATAAAATAATGATAATTAAACCTAACTTTTGAGAAAATCCCGTACAAGTAATATACTTCAACAAAGTGGTTAGGGTAATTGACCAATAGCTGCTTTCTTTTGGGATGGGGTAAAATGCAAGACCATCCTATGAAAAGCGTTTGTTTATTGCCTTCCGACTGACCCATCAAACTAGCAGAAACTTTCTTTTATGGTAATTGAAATTTTAGGGTCATTTGTTTGCCCATGCCCTCCTAAATAAATCCTCTTAACAACAGTCAAGAGGGTATTAGTGAGTAAAGGTATTATATAAAATCACATACCAACTAACCTATTGCAAACCAACATTTTTATGGGATATATTTGTAAACTACAATCATTTAATCTGGAGATATCACGGTTTTATAACTGTCCCTTTGATTTTTTAAGTGTTTCATCATCGTCAGTTAAGCAAATAAACCAACAGCTATAGAAGATTAAAGACCTCACCCGGTCTATCCACCTCTTAGTACTAAAAGCTACAGAAGATTACAGACCTTACCCAGTCTAACCACCTTTTCATTATATTTTTTGTTTAGATAATAAACACCTAATAACCACATGTTTAGGATTTTTTTTAAATTTAATGATAAGTGTTTAAATTATAAACATATACTATCGAAAGTGTTTAAATCCTAAACATGTTTAATATCTAATAAGTAAGAGATGCGGAAAATATAGGTGTATTAGACACACTAAAAACTATTGTTAAAGACGTTTCTGAAATAAAAAATACTAAAAAAAAGTATTCAAAACCTATACATCACTATACTTTAATATTATAAGTGTAAAACGGGTCATATATTTATCCACGCACGTTAGGGGTTCATGATAGGGATCACCCAAGAATTTTACAAAAATTCTAATAGAATCTACAGATTTGCTCTTGAAACAATATTCAAGACCTTTTATCTCAATGGATAAGGCTGCTAAAATATTGATAAAGCAAAGTTTGATTTTCCTATTGTTAGACAAAATTCAAAGTTCATCCTATCCTTCTTCATATTATTATTATTATTCATATTATCCTTGTTTCACAAGCCTACAGAAAAAAATGGCTATGAATATTTTATTCAAACCTGGGCAGACTACTAAAAATACTCCTACTCAAATCATAAGACTATTTTTATGATGATTCTCGAAAGAGAAGGAGAGATTATATCAGTTTTTTCATTGCTACTTTCCAAGTTTATCTTCGAAGCTATTCAAGCACCGAAGCCTACAGCAAAAACGACTACGTATACTGCACCAAAATCTATGCACAGCTACTAAACAAACTCCTGAGAAGGTTATAGATATATTTTTAAGTTGATTCTTGGAAGTCGAGATTTCCACCCTCTAAAATGTACTAGTTCTTCTTCTGTACCAACATAAGCTCTTTGAAGTCATTCAAGCATAGCAGAAATCTAAAAGCCATTTAAGGACTTTCCGACTGGTCGGAAATGCAAAACTGGCAAAACACAAAATAAATATAAAATTGACGCTCTCCATAAACGGACATAAAAAACTTAAGAAAAAAGATAATTAAAAATTATTAATTCAAAAACGGGCAATAGGGGTCGTTAAAAACGTATAGAAAAAAGTTGAATAAAAATGCAAAGGCTATATTTTCAATCTCACAACTAGGGACTCTGAAAGAAAGTAGAAAATTAGGCTGGAAATATTTTCTCAAGCTACATATCCCGATTTTAACTCCACTAAAATTGATAAGTACTGTGGACATGGAGTCAAGGTAGGGATCTGTAGCTTGAGAAAATAATTTATAGATACTATTTCCAGTATTGGAAAAGGAAAAGAAATACTGAATCCTGCAAATTTTAACTTTGATTTATCACATTGATTTGGACAAGAAAATATGAATTTTAAATGCTAAAACGACAGAACAGGTTATGAAACTGTTCATGAAACGACTGGCTCGCTTTAAAAGATAAAATCTTACAAACGCGTATTTTGTAATTAAAAAAAGTAAAGGAATATTAACTTACAAAATTCACAAAACCTCAAGTAATAAAAACAATAAATGTTTTCATGTAAATAACGCCCCCCAGTGGCACAGCGGTATGTCTGCAGACTTACAACGCTAGAAACCGGGTCTCGATACCCGTGGCGGGCAGAGCACAGGTAGCCCTTGTGCAGCTTTGTGCATAATTGAAAACAAACAAACAAACAATCATGTAAATAACAGTTCTTTTCTTGTTTTAGTATTACATTTCGGGTTTTTAGGCTGATGGATTCCACAGACATGATACTGTGGAAAACTAGCAACAGAGAACAAATCTCACAGTAAAAAAAAGAACGAAATAAAACCCTTTTGTTGAAAAGCCCTAGAGCTTTATTTGATTTTAAAATGTTCCACATTAAGAGACTCAGTTCTTATCTAAATACACACCATGTTAATACTTCTTATCACAAAATGTAACATTGAAAGAAAAAGCCTTTAAAATTGCATCACTGGTTTTGGATCCATTTAAATTCCGACGAGAGTATATTTTCATTAAGTCTGTTCAGTCAGTTCGGTTGATAATGGTGTCATAACATGAATTACAGATCATTACTACGGTTTTCCAATAGCCCTAAGACATAGCTTTGGCTGTATTCCACTTTTTAAAAGTAGTATGGGAGTAGTTTTAATGGGAAAGTATAAAACATATTTTTTGCATCTTTAGTGTCAACTCACCGTTTACACACACTTATCTATACATATGTTTCAGTTATAGGTGTAGTAATTTCGTTTAACTTTGTTTTTAAACGTTCCTATTGCATATGACTAGCGTTTGATTATATTCTGTACGTTGTACTTCATATCTCTGCTTTATCTAAAGCAAGATAGCCTTGGGATGGAATATAACGATTTTCTTTTTCTAGAACAATCTTCGTTTTCACATACAACAAAGATTCATTTAACATAATAGCTTCACGTCTGTAAAGGATAATTTCTAGTTTTTCACAGTCAAAATAACTGGATATTTACAGTTCAGAAGATGAAAAGACACGACGGACAGGTATTACGAACAAATGTAAGTGCTAAATTTGAAATAACTCAGAATAGGTTGTCAAATAGCAAGAAAATGTGAAAAAAAGGCGAAACTTCTGAACATTATCCTGATAATATGGTTGAAGAAAAACGAAAAATGCTGAATATCTAAAAATTATTATTGTCGAAAATTAAATTTCTTTCTTAAACCTTTCATATTAATATTTTGAAATTTTAAGTAAGAAAGTTGTCATATATTACTTGTATAAAAATATTACTATTATACTTTAATTTCTATTCCACACATTTAACTAACTGCTCCAAGTACTTCACTTGTACCATTATTATATAATATCTATTATAAGTTTGTATATAATTAAGCACAAAGCTACACAATGGGCTACCTGTTCTGTGCCCACAACTGATATCAAAACTCGGTTTTTAGTGTTATAAGCCCACAGACTTACCATTGATCCACTGGAGGGCATCTATAATAAGAGAACGAGTGTCAATCTTCGCATCTCTGAAGAGAAGTTACATTGTTCTTTTCCATTTTTATTTTTTATTATTCCAGGAATAATTTATAAATTAAGGAACAGTTAATGTAAAACTAGACAACTTTAGTCAAATAATAAAAAAATGCAATTTCAAAACCACATATCTTCTCCACACTTAACGATACAGCAGAAACTATTCAAAATATTTTGATCAAGTTTATCGTTGACATCAGCAACTCTATAGTAATTTATCTTCTTTTCTATAGTTACCGAATCGATACGTGTTCATCTTTTGCCTTTTCAGTTACCTACACCAGGATTTAGTTTGTGTCTAACGATGTTGCTTCTCGCTCCCATTATCGTTAGGCTTATGGAGACATCAGCCGTAATTGGCGTCCTATCTCTTCTCCGGGGGCTAGACTAACCTTCCTTTGAAACACCAGCCGGTGTCTTAGCGAGTCGATAGCTATAAGGAAACTCCTGGATAGAATCCAACAAGACCTGACAGTCCTATTTCACATGTCACAATAATTGGCAATTCTGGGCGGCACCATATGGACGACCTGTCTTTCCAAGTTTGGAGTTCGATAGTCCGAACTCCATATAGTCTCTTTGTACGCCTACGAAACAAAATTCCCGAGTGAATCCTATGCAATCTGTTTCCTCTTTTTCTCGTGACTTTTTTTTTTCGTTATAGTGTTCCTACAGCTGATAGTAGCATCTTTCTGTGAAAGGTTAATTGACATTTCATTACAGAATTCTCGTGTTTTTTTTGTTTTCCTTGTGCTTAATCTTTTGTTAAAAACTGTTAGTGAAAAAAATTATAATTAGGCTTTAATTTTACAACATTTTTCTACTTGTTTGATTGATTAAAGAACTGATTATTTGATTTGCTAAAGAATAAATTCAATAATATTAAATAGATTCTCAGCTATAATGTACTGCGATAGACAGGGGCAGAAAGCAAAATTTTCAATAATATATATAAATATATAGATATGTTTTGCTAGAAGATTTGGGCTTGTCCCCCAATTGAGTAATTATACTGTAAATCTTAAATAATGAAGTGAAAATAGATTCTTGTTTGACCTCTTTGTTTCTTGTTGTATCTTAGTTGGCTAAATTCTTAAGTGCTTGCACGCATGTTATTTAATAGTTGAAAAAAAAGCTTTAATTCTTTATGTGTGATGAATTTTATTAGGTGTTTCAATAATTAGATTTAGCACGTTAACGTGTCCAGGCTGTGAACCCGAGGAGTTCATTGTTCACTTCCCGTTGTTGTAAAAACCCACGTTTCACACTTTGGGGCCGTGAGTGCTCTATAAGAATGAGTGGCAGTCAAACCCCATTATTTCATCAAAATGTAATCAGTTGTTTCAATAATTTATTGAAGTTTCAATATAAGCCCAAATCTATTTGTTTGTAATTAAGCACAAAGCTACACAATGGGCTATCTGTGCTCTGCCTACCACGAGTATCGAAACCCGGATTCTAGCGTTGTAAGTCCGCAGACATACCGCTGTGTCTTTTTATTTCCAACTCCCGCCATTAATATTACTCTACAATTGTAACGCATACGAAACACTATGATTCTCTATCAAAAGATTTATATTTTTCAGGGGTTAGATTACTTAAGTTATACTATGCGTTATCATTTGTGCTCTATTTACACATCGTTTCAATAACAGAAAAAATGGAATTTAATCAGCATGATTTATATTCATACATGGTTGAATGTTAGCAAGGTGGAACTTAGTCTAAATCGTTCTATTTTTTGGTTAGTTCACACAACTTCAGTAAAAGAAAGCTTTTTTATTGGTTGATATTTCGCCTTACGGCTTCATCAGGAGCTTACATTACGCATACTGAAGCTCAATAAAGATTCGTTGCGATTTACCTTTATGCATGTGTCTAGAACAGCATGAAATTTTATTCATAATACACAACCTTATAGAAATCAATGTTGTATTATTATATTGGAGAACCAAAGGCATCAACCTGTTTCTAAATCGCAATTCACACCACACTCCATCAATAAAATATAGCATAATGTATGATTTCTTACACCGTTTACAAGTATTATTTGATAATAAAGATGAAATTACTGAACAAATAAATAAATTAACATATCTTTTATGAAAAAAAGAAAAGAAAATTCACTCACATATATATCCTGAACAGAATGACAGAGTTTGCTTCTAGAAACAAAGAAGGCCTCGCATGGTCAAGTGGTTAGGGCGCTCGACTCGCAACCTAATGGTCGCCGGTTCGAACCTCGTTTCAACCAAATTTCTCGCCCATTCAGCCGTGGGGGCATTATAATGTGACGGTCAATCCCACCATTCGTTGGTAAAAGTTGTAGTCCAAGAGTTGGTGGTGGGTGGTGATGACTAGCTGTCTTCCCTCTAGTCTTTCACTGCTAAATTATGGACGGCTAGCGCAAATAGCCCTCGTGTAGCTTTGCTCGAAATTCAAACCACAAACCAGAAGAAACAAAGAAAATAACAAAATTTCATGCTCTAAGTAACCGAAAATTCAAGACGAAATTCCACGAGTAGCTCGCAGTGGAGGTTCATGGGAGGAGGCCGACAATAATTTAATCCCACCCACAAAACTATAGAACAGTAAAGCATGTACTTACTTCAGTCGTCTCGATGTGTTTATACGTAAATTCGAATCGTCGGTCTTTCATAGATGCAAATACATTAGTAACTCATTGTGTCAAGCAAGGCCTAACTATTATTGGAACTGTAAAACTCCAAAACAAGATTAATTGTCGCACTTTTTAGCCAAGTCACTTCACATCACTTTTAAATGTTTATATCCTTAAATGAGTAATCAAAGAATTATTAAATTCCTACCAGCCCTTTGTCACCGCGACCTTGCGAGTCTTGTATGATACTTGTTATTGCAAAATTTTCTTAAAATAACTTTCATTGGTTATTTTTAAAACATATATTTTAACTGTGCGTCTGGCCTCAAAATCCTTGTTAAACTTAGTAAGAAAGTTTTATCCCTCTCGACTGTTTCTGTTGCAGCAAAGAGAAATTGTAAATAATCTTTTGTTTTTCGTCGTCCACTCCAACTGATGAGTTCTAGTATTAAACGAAAGGCCTCTTGAGCTTTGACTTATTGGAGACAAAAAGATGGATTGAAATGGTGCTTGTACACGCTTCGGGATTTTTAATCTGCATTGGACAAAATAAGAGGAATGTGAAAAAGAAAACATCAGTAGTTTAAGTGACTTATTACTCTAAAAATTAGGTTTCGATACCCGCAATGGTTAGAGCACAGGTAGTCCTTAGTATAGTTTTGCGCTTAACAACAAAGAAAGACAAATTTTAGGTCAAATAATTTCCAATTAATGCTTGGCCAGCTTTCGGCGTTTAATCCTTAATTTTTAAAGTATTATATTTAACTAGCAAAAACTCCACCCCCACGGTCGTATTTTCTGTCAGGAACTTGGTGAGCTGAACAATGTGCTTCTCTGTCACGAAATTGATTCTGACTTCTTCTAACTACGTCTTGTGCATTTGTTTGAAGTGGCCTTTAGTGAGTTTAAGTTTCAGCAACTTTTACCCGTGCAGCAACTTGTCAAGGAAAACATGCATGGTATGCATATATATGCCAATACAGCAGAAACGCGACACTAACTGATTCGTTTAGAAAGAACAAAATGAACCTAACTGCAGCACTTTCCATTGGTGCATCCGTGTGGAAGTGTCTCGATTTCTAATGCGAGTTTAAACGATTTTAATAATCAAATATGTATTTTCATTCTAACTAGCTTTTTACTTTTTGTAAAATGTTTCGTTTCATCTTCCACCAGTTAATACGATTTAATATGAAATTTAGCAGATATAATGATTATAATTGAAAGTTATAAGGTAATTCTATTGCACCATGGTTCAGAATAAATAAATAATTTTATATTGTCATTTAATCCAAGCAAAGGAGAAGAGTAAACGTACATTACATACATTAGTTCTGCAATTTCAAGTGTGTAGGCATCTGGGGGAACGTCTCAACATTCACCATATATTATATCACCTTACTCTTTAGTTTTATCGATTTTTTCACTCCCTCCTCCAGGTTAGCGGCTTAATGTTCACATCCGTAGTTATATTTAACAGTTATTGGCTATTTTTAATTTCTAAAGTTTGATTAATTTCATTATAGGTTATTTGAAATTAAAAGTTGGGAGTTAAGTCTATTACATACTTGATAAGTGATTTGATGGAGTCTGAGTGTTTTAGCTTTTCAACGACTTTTTTGTTCTGTATGGAAATCTTTTTATTTACCAACTATTTTATTTGAACAAAAACATGGAAAGCAATCAGAAATATTGTCACTTTTTTCATATACAATCGATTTCATAACAAGGGTGATGCTAATTTCATGGGACAAAATTTATTTTCAAAGATATGATAAATACAGTATACGGGTTTATATGTTCCTTTAGTTTAAAGAACAGATGTTTTTTAAAACCAAAACATGCACAAAACACTATTGGGAACTTCAAAAATAAGGCAATAATGCACATTAAACATAATATTAGTTATTTGTATTATAAAGATAATCATCTGACATAGTACTTTACAAATTAATTTTTATTAAATGTGAACTTCCAAATACATTTTTTTCTTTTTAGGTCATTTTAAATTACAAAAACAACAAATGATTTGATTTCGTCCAAAAAATGTTAATATTATTTTCAAAGCAATGATAATTTGGTGGAAATAGGGTGTTGTAAGTAAAATGAATGTTTGAATACAATATAATACAACCATAAAGGTGCATTCAATAAATTTATATGTGTACGATTATGAAAAATGGTTGAATTGTATGGCACAAGAACTTACGAATAGTAAAAACGTTTTTTAGTCATTTGGACTGAGTTTCATTGGAGTTCTGTCAATTTTCAGCATTGATCCCGAAACGACGTCTCGAAACCAAAACTCTTTCACACACAGCCCCCCCCCCAAAAAAAAACGGCAGGAAAAATTCATAGGAAACTCAGTCCACATGTCAACCCACTGTCTAAACCCATTTTTGAAAGTAGTTGTTAGATATTCACGAAAATAACATCTAATTTGGAACATAATAAATAACACAAGAATTACTCGAAATAAAATTTGATGTATTTTCAATACATCACATAACGTGTCGTCTTTGATATTTTAAAAGGTGTTTTAACGTGAAATGTTGTGTAATTCGATGCTAATAAGTTAATTTATAGTTATCCATTTAAAGCTGCATTTTGTGTTATGTTTGGAGCATTAAGTGGCACCAGTACTTCTATTTGTCTTCTAAATGTTTTAGTGTGGTAGATGTTCCTTGAGAAACACAATTTAAATATTTAAGAGGGTCAAGCTAAAAGTAAATGTTGAAAAGTTTCTCTAACAAACACGTCGTTTATAACATAGAATATCGTGCTAAGTTCGATATATCACCTAAGGGTTAAGGAGCAAATAACTTCCCCTTAAGTGTTAATCATCGTGAATACTAATATCGTCTTAGAAGTAATTATTGAGTTTTAAAATAAATACAAAATATATTGTACCCACAAACTAGGTTATACTGTTCATTTTTGGCTTCAAACTATTTTTACAACAGCAGGGGCAGACTGAACTTTACACAAAGATGCCATCGATAAACACTTTATTATATAAAAAAAGTGATACGGAGGATAATATGCTTAGTACTTTATATAACAAAACTTCCTGCATTTGCAAATGATAAAGGAAACACAACTTGATAATTATATACGACAGAATCGAAAAAGATCTATTAGATTAGAAAATAAGACAATATTAGTAAGCCTAATCCATAAAGATATTCAAAAGCTCGAGTGTAATACGTTCTTACATCAACGAGATTAATTCGCTTCGGTATAAAACATTTTATTAAATGTCGTATTTTTCAGCCAATTCATCCGCTTTTTTTTTCCCCGTAAAAGAAAAGATGATTAACGGTTTATATATAGATCGGGTCAAAATTTTATCACAAGTTCATTTGACCGTAGCTAACTGGACCCACTTCCCTATGGAAGAAACATATAGGTAATTCTTCAAACAACCAGTAGGGGGCAGAAAACCATCTTGTTTATCTACTGTAAGGACGACAATGAGGCAAAGGACTTGACCAGTGTCCAGAGAGAGTGCAGCGCAACTGTTTGGATCCCAGTCGACGGTATCCTTTGTTGCATGACACTACAACAAATTCATCGATGTCATAATGGAATTTAGTTGGGATTATATGTCCGTTTGCTGGTTCACCCGGGAATTCACAGGCAGGCTTACCTGTTGGCATTACAGAAATGATATCAGAATTGTTATTGTGAAAAATATTATGTGACTTTTAAAATCTCGATACTCCGTTAGTAAGATATTTATCTACAACATGGCTTGATACGGTGTTTTTTAATATATAATGAGGCTTAACATGCATTACTCTGTTTGTTTGTTTATTTATTTAGTTAATTTCGCACAAAGCTACTCGAGGTCTGTCTGCGCTGGCCATCATTAATTTAGAAGTGCTAGACTAGAGGGAAAGCAGCTAGTCAACACCACCCACCACCAACTCTTGGCCTATTCTAATCGAATAATGGGATTGAATGTTTCATTATAAGGCCCCCACGGCTGGAAAGGCGAGTTTGTTCGGTGTCAGAATTCTAACCCGCGATCCGTAAATAGCGAATCGAGCGCACTAATCAACAGACTATGTCAGGTCCTCGCATTAGTCGATAAACAAGAGAAACTTACACGAGAAACAAACCATGTGAGAGATAACGTTTCTGTAGAGGCAGACGGGTTGCAAAACGCTATAATTTGGGAATAAATAATTAAAACGTTTGAAATTTTCGCTTTGTTTTTTGTTAATTCTTGTTCATTGTTATCATATCATATAAACAATTACTATTTTAAAAGCTGGAGAATCATTTTTGCTATGAACATAAAATACTTTAAAATATTACAGCGAGAAGTAGCCATTCGTTTGACCAAAACTTATGCAAGGTGACAACCGCAAGGAAAGCTACATGGATGGAAATGACCATAGTAAATTTTCACTATTTGGAAAACTCATTGTGGTAAATTTCTTAAAATATGAGGTCAGATTTTCTTAAGAAAAAACATTGAAATATGTTTGATTTGTAAATGTTTCATTTCATTACTCTTAAACGCAGATCACGTCTGAATTGGCTCTCGGTGGGTCAGCGGTAAGTTGACGGACTTGCAAGCTAAAATCCGGAGTTCGATGGACAAAGCGCAGATAGCCCACTGTATAGCTTTGCACCAAGAAAACAACACTTCTGAGTTCGCGTTGCTCAGATGTAAACAATGACAAACATGATAACCATAGCACTCAGTAGGAGAAATTAGGAAGACTCAGATCTCATTTTTAGTTGAACATTAAATTCTACTTCGTTTCAAACTATAAGCAAATCTATTATGAAGAATAGAAGAAAACACTCAATAACATTTCCATTTTTTAAGAGATCAAATAGGACATTAAAAATTCCCATAATTGTACAATCTTTATTACATTACACAAATCCTGAGAACCAACAAAAATTTGATTCCCTCCTTTATATGTTAATAAAATTGGTAACATCAGCATTCCAACTAAATATAGATAAAATATAATAAAAAAACATTGAAAATTTGAAAATTATCTTACAGATTGGAGTTGGTTGAGACCACTCTCCTTCATCGTTACAAACCAATACAGGTTCACCTTTCAGAATAAACCCTGTGTGACAAACAAACGTTACTGTGTCTCTCGTCAGGTAGCGCCCTGTGTCAAATATCCGGCCATTAGGAGGTGGAATTGGAGGTTGGCATGCTATAGCTGAAGAAAGGAAAACAAATAAAAAAATGTGCTTATTTATAGCAGAAATCAAACCATAAAAGAATGTTATATTTTCTACGACAACACAAGATGGTTTCTACGCCACTTATGTAACTATAAACTCTCGTAAAACAGAAACGGTAGAATCTTGGCAGAAATAGCAAGTTTTTCATTTTTCAAAATGTGTATGTGTTTGTTTCACATACCGGTATCAAACTTTGAAGGTTTAAAAACCAAATATGCGTAAGTTTTTAGTTGTTGTTGTTTTACATAACAGCATCAGATTTTAAATATTCATGATTATTTTAACTTGTTGCAAGATATACCTAATGTAATGGCATACATAACGAAATGAAATACTTCCGAGCATTTTGTGAATCACATAAAATCAACAACTGTTCTTTTGAAGAAAAAGATATTTTTAGCACGAAAATACAAATAATTAATATAATTGTTTAAGAAAGCCAAAGGTAACTCCAAAACGTGTGTTAATGAGTCTTTATTTGATTGCAACAAATTAAAACAGTTGGTGTTGTTTCATTTATTACACAGACGTGTTTGAAATATTTGAGTCACAGAAGACTGACAAAAATTCTTAAAACGACACTGAAATGATCATATTTTAGCCCCTGTGATGCATCAAGATTTAATTTGGTGGCGTTGGCTTGTTAGATATTGTCAATGAACAATTATTGATAGGTTATGAAGACAACAAATGATCTGTTGCCCGAAATCACCAGACAATGATTGTTTTATTCCAACCCTTCTTGTGTTTTCATTTCTAATAAAATCTGATTAATTAATACTGTGACATAGTATATTTAGCCTAGATCCCCTGGACTACGCGTAAGTCTTAAAGTCTAACATTTAATTGAAAATTTTACCTCATTTTAAGAATCAACAAGATTTAAAAATTGTTTAATTTTCAAAACATAACAGCTCATCATCACGTGATATAACAATAACAGTATAAAGTCGAACTTCAGTGTAATATTTTCTTAGAATGCCGGCAAGATTTCCGACGTTTTTTGTTGTTTTGTTTTTTTAAATTAGGTCGATATTAATCAGAGTGTTTTCATTGTGTTGCAGAAATATTGTCATCTGCAAAATTCTGCTGTCTCTACAGCTGTTCATGATATTTCCACGTTCATTTTACGAGTCTGAACAGTTTTTGTAATTCGGTCTAAATGAATCAATGTGTTGTCACTATGCTGCAAATAATTATTGTCTGCATGGCAACGGCCTTGCCAACCTGGCAACTTTAAGGCGATTTGTTGATCAGCTTTTCAAAGCAAAACTGTATATATTTTTCATACCAGTTTCTGTGCTCTCACCCAATCACGACAAATAATTCATTCTACGGGTATAATAATATTTATTACAATATTTTCAATCTTTTCTCTGTTTATTATGTCACCACAACACAACTATTCATGTAAATATCTTTCTCCTTTTGCCAAACGATTTAATTATGTTATTTGCTTGTCATGTAACGTGGCATTAGCTGGGCTTGTAATATTTCAGTACCAAACCATTCTATATCGGGACTAAGATATCAGTAAAGTTGTATGTACCTGAGACTCGAAGGAACACAGGTCAGCCTATCATCACAGATATTAACAATGTGAAAGATCAAATTCCTCGATCGCAGATGCAAAAATGTAAAAAATAAAACTAACTTAGCCCTAAAAATACATGCTATACATTACCGCATGAAAAGATTTTTCTAGCTTTCTTTAATTTCAAGCGAAAGAACAAAAGACGTGTGATCTTAACATAGTTTTTGTGTGCTAATTCAAAAATTACATGTATTAATAAGAGCTTCTGAGTGAAAGTGAAAAAAATGTATGATAATAATAATAATAAGCCAAACATATTATAACTGCTATATCCAGTACCGACGAGGCCTTTCGTTCAATACCAGGACAAGCCAGGGATGATTGCATTAAAATGAACAAATGCCGTGTTGAATCATTCTGAGTCAATATTGATAAGGAAACTGTATAGAGTTTAATATAACATCAAACAAATAAGACATTGATCTGAAAAAAAGAACTTATATTAATTAATTTACAGAATGCATATTATTTACTTTCAGAAAAACGTTTTAATTAAAATTAAAGTGAACAGCAAATTATGAGAATAATCGGTCAGATCAGAGAACTTAGAGGCTCTAATACATCTGCCCCTAATTTTGAACTAGTGACCAGAGAGTATTTAGCTAGTGAGAAGCACTCGGCGCCAGAGAGGCTTCGAACAACTTTGAACCGAGCTTTTATAACGCACTCACAGATGAAACTACGACCACGTTCAGCGTCATTAAGGAGTGAATCTTGGATCTTCTAATCCTCAGCCCGACACGCTAACTACTAAGCTACGTTCGACCCTTAATTGAAATTTGTTGTATGTAAAAGAAAGGAAAAAAACAAATAATGAAAGTTCTTAATTTTAATTAAACTAAAAATAGAACACAGTAACATTAGATAAGTACTTTTAGCAAGATTTTCATATTAATGTTAACCAACTTGTGTCTATAAAGGAGTTTTTTTCCCCTCTAAAACAAACAAACCTGAATACGATTGTCAGATAGCAGAAATGACATTTTTTGGGTGTGACTTTATGTGATACGAGATCTTCATTTTACTTATTTCTCTTTTTACAACAATAGTATTGCATTAATTATATTTTCAACATGTTACACATTCATTAAAATACTTTCATACTGCATAGGTCCCTTAATTAATGAAATGTTGTTACAAGCAAACATTGATTTTGATATTGTAAGCCAAGGATCAAACTTTCATAGAATTTCTCCGAAACAGTCAGGGGATACACAACTCATTTTATTTATTAAATGGGTCATTCGATGGTTCATGGTTCCCGGCCCATTGCCGCAAAAACGCACTCCGCACTTTGGGACCATGGATGCATTATAAGAGTGACAGTCAAGTCCCATTGTTCTATCAGACAAGATAATCCAAGAGATGGCAGTGGGCTATTAACTAGTTGCCTTCCCAGTAGTTTATCAGTTCAAAATTAGTGACGGCTTTAATGCTAGTGCCCTCTGCATGGTGTGATTTTTTAAGTCACAAGTAATGTTTAGAACTAATTCAAACTGTCTGCGTTAAAAACTTTAATTGACTCAATGTATTATCTGAGACTCCTATGTTTGCAACATACTAAGTGAATTTGGTACCAAAGGTGCGTAATAAATGAATAAATTTACTCGACCAATTACAGCGTGTTCTAACTTTGTTTAGATTGGCTTTTCCGTGTTTTCTTTGCTGCGCTGTAATCAGCTTTATACAATAATGTAAGTCAAAGTGTATTAGTTTTTTGTATATGTTCACCACGAACAATATTTAGCCTATTTGAAAATATTATATTTTTATCACTATCAACAGTAAATTAGCTTTAGGGCTATGTACTGATATGATATGGCAAATTTCAAGAAATTATTTAAAACAGATAGGGTTGTTGAC
>NW_013668281.1:123094-132343 GCF_000517525.1 Limulus polyphemus
AGCTTTAGGGCTATGTACTGATATAGATATGGCAAATTTCAAGAAATTATTTAAAACAGATAGGGTTGTTGACTGATATAATATGGCAAATTTCAGGAGAATATTTAAAACAGATACGCTGATTTGAGAATTTGTACATTGCGCTTATCACAAATGAAAAACAAGTTGGAAATATCAAGCGCAGACTTTGGTTGAACAAATGGTATTATTTTATGCGTTAATTTATTGGGTTAATGTTTACTATCCATGCACAGTACTTTAAATAATTCCGTATACAAAAAAGGCATTCAAGATCACAAAGTTTATGTTCTCTCACACCATTCTGATGGTTTTAAAAATTTATTTCCACGTACCACATAGTGCATTTATTGATTCAACACATAGTTCAACCTAAAGTGGGATTTTAAAAACTCATTGAACCAGAAAAGAAGTAAACACACACACACACCGTTTATATAATTTCCACGTACCACATAGTGCATTTATTGATTCAACACATAGTTCAACCTAAAGTGGGATTTTAAAAACTCATTGAACCAGGAAAGAATTAAACACACACACACATCGCTTATATTAGAATGGGAATATGAATTATATTCTTGTTATTTACTTTACATTTTCTTCGAATCGAAGCATGTTTATCACAGTAAAAGACGCATTTTGATGGCTAAAACATGTTTTGATTTTTTAATGTTGCTAATACTGGATACAGTAAGACCATCATTATCCCTGAATTGTATGGTTAGCTTACCTTCACATATTGGTGGATCACTTGACCAGGATTCATTCTTCAAGCACTCAAGAGAAGATGCCCCTACAAGTCGGTAGCTGGTTGGACAGGAGAAGTTGACCCTGGCACCGTACGTCCGGTTGTGGGTGCTGAGTTTCAGGTGCTGAGAATCCGGTGTGAGAGGTGGGCACCGAATGACTTTCAGTAAGAAAAACAAAAGAGATTGGCGAATATCACAGAAATAGGATAAAGCTTACAAAGGTGAAAAGGAAATAAGTAAAATATCTTGCAAGTAAAAAATAAATAAAATATAAGCATGATCAAAACGGAAAAGAAGAAATGGTAATAAGAAGAACAAAGGCGAAAAAAAAAAGAATAGAAAAGAGGGAGAAGAAAGAGAAATATACAGTATTGTTGGGAAGTAGAGGGGGTGGTAAAAGAAGAAATGTTTACATGTAAGTAACTGTTTTCCATTACGTGAATACTCGATAAAACTAAATAAACAAAGTCCAGAAGAAACGTCAGGTGAACTGTGTGTGTATTCGAAGACATGACGGTGTTTTTTAAGTCGTAGAAGCAAAGCTTGTTCAAGCGCACGATTATCATTTATTTACAGTGAAACGTAGTGTTTTTTCCGCCTACTACATAATGTATGCTCTTCGTCTTGATTTTTCCTACAGAACTACCGACTTAGTCAGGGTGATGATAAAAAAAAAAAACAGTCAAAGCTGCAGAAATCAATTGGTAAGGGAGTTACTATTGTTGTCAAAGAAAAACTTTTAGGTTATGTATGCAAAAACTTCTGCGTGTTAAAGTTCAAGGAATCCTTTTTCCTGACGGTTGTTTTGTGTCAAAGCCAGTTCATTGTTAAAAACAGAAATGTCTGGTGTCCTCCTGTTATGATGTAAATAATTAATAATACTTAATGATAAATACGAATTAGAATTTCGATTGAGTATAATAATGATGAGAATTCTGTTCTATAACTTTATTTTTTCCTGCTGTGACAAAATCCATTTTTCTCTGGCATTATTGATTATGATGGATATGTTTCATTAATGTTTTGTATTTTAATATTATAATTTTGTATTCATTTTGCACTTTTAGCTAGTATATGAATTTAGGACTAATTCAAATCTCCTAAACTGGCAGAATTTTTTCTTTTTCATTTCCGAATTTCATGCGAAGCTGAATATTTGTTTGTTCTGCCTGTTACGCACAAAGCTTAGTAGTATCTCAACCACATTTTCTCTGTATTAGTAATATCTCAACCACACTTTCTCTGTGTTATTAGTATCTCAACCACACTTTCTCTGCATTAGTAGTATCTCAACCACATTTTCTCTGTACTAATAATAACTCAACTTCATTTTCTCTGTATCAGTAGCATCTCAACCAGTGGCGCGCACAGGGGATCCCACTATACACATGTGCGTACACGAAATTTTCCCGTAAATGAGTAATAAATGTTCCCAGTGTCTGTCTGTGACTCACGGTCTTTGTACGTCATCTAGTGTTGTTTTACGGGTCTTGTTTAGACTTCTACAATGTGGTGTGACATCAAGTCGGAAAAAGGCAGACTTCCTTCCCTCTCTAGGTTGTGCTGACACTGAGCTGACAGCATGGCGTGCATAGATCAGTTCCGATGATGTTTCGGGCGACGACCTTTCTAGTGCATTCAAGGACTCTTGTACATTCTATCCGAACATCTACAACATCTTGATGGGTTCTTCTCTGTATGCCAGTATTGACATCGATAGCAGAACGTGTATTCAGCAATCTTCATCACATACCTCCGGCGTACGATGGGTAATTATCGGCTTACTGGACTCGCTTTAATGAATGTTCATCAAGATGTAACCATAAACATTGAATCAGTTCTGCACGCATTCCATGCTTCAGAACATATTGCTCTCCTCTTAGAAAATGAGTAAACCTATAAGTGTAATTTTTTGTTTTAAACTTTAATAAAATGTGTGTAATGTTCATATGCGATTTGTAACACATAAAATTGATTTTGTTTGAATAGTATTTCGCTAATAAACCTGTACAAAAATGTGCGTACCTTTCATTGGGTGTCTGCAGGTGCCATTAATCTCAACCACATTTTCTCTGCATAGTATCTCAACCATATTTACTCCATATTAGTAGTACCTCAACCACATTTTCTCTGTATTAGTAGTACCTCAACCATATTTTCTCTGTATTAGTATTATCTCCAGTTATAAAATTGGATTGTGTCTGATATTTATAACACCAACAGGATATACTTATGATAATAAAAGAACATATTTATAATACAGTTATAAAATTGGATTGTGTCTGATTTTTATAACACCAACAGGATATACTTATGATAATAAAAGAACATATTTATAATACAGTTATACAATTGGATTGTGTCTGATTTTTATAACACCAACAGGATATAATTATGATAATAAAAGAACATATTTATTGCAAACACAGTTGATCTTACGAGTCCTACTGATAGCGTCATTCAACTGAAAAAGAGTTATTGAGATGCTACTAACACAGAGAAAATTCTGGTTGAAATACAACTAATATAGACAAAATAAAGAGAAAGTGTGGTTAAGGTACTACTGATACAGAGAAAGCGTGGTTGAGATAATACTAATACAGAGAAAATATGGTTTATACTTATGATAATAAAAGAACATATTTATAATATCCTGTTGGTGTTATAAATATCAGACACATTCCAATTTTATAACTGACATCACCCATAGATCCGTATGAGGACATTTTATAATGTTTATAATTTCAAACTAGTATGATAGCATTTCACATTCATTCCCACTATACTAGGATCGAGTAAAAGTATAAGATAAAGGAAATATAATAACACAATATAATGTGTAGCAGTTACCCAAAAACCACAATAAATGGAACAAACTGTCAGAAGTCTTGATACTGGAGAAAGTAGTTACGACGTGTGTCTTCTGGCAGGAACATTGACTGGTTAAATAGTTCCTGCAGTATCAAAACCTCTGACAGTTTGTTTCATTTACTGTGATTTTTCTCTAATTGAGGCCTAATGCTTCTGTGTTTTTTATCAGTAAGGCAATCTTCTGAGACGAAGCCATAATGGTCATATTGTATGTTCTTGAGTGCCTTTTAAAATTACAATTTTTTAAATATACATGTTTAAATAAAAAACTTTCTTTAATGAAACATTGTCGAAAAACAACGAACCAAGAATCAATCAATTTTATTACCAAGGAGCGAAATAGAAAATCATTGTGCTTGAACTGTACAAATTTGAATGGTTTTCTTGTTACTGTGAAAATATTCTATTATATTTTGCAAAATGAGTTAAGGAAATACTTTCGAACAAGATATCGAAAGTGCTGACAAAAGTTTTTATTTTATACATCAAGATGGGCTCGAAGCTATTAAAAATGTGCATAATACATGAGCGAGGTTTAACACAATGAAAATAAAACATATATATGGTGTCTACTGACGAATAACCGTACAGGTAATATTAAAATTTAATATTTAATATTTCGAAGAATCAGCACTTCATTATAAATCCTACATGTCATGTTTTGCAATTAACATGTAATTAATCCCGTCATATTTTTGATTTATATATATCATAACTTCACTTTTAGTCTTTTAAAATTAATTCAATAATAACTGTTTCAGAATGTTAAAATTGCACACTTTTATTATTATTAACATTAAAATTAAATTAAAAAATGAATTAATAATTAGAATTAAGCTTTTATTCCTTTTTTATATATAGTTCTGCGAATTGGGGACATTACTGCATAAAATATGTGTCGAAACATATACTAACGGGAAGTGTGCTGGAATTGGGGACATTAATGCATAAAGTATGTGTCGAAACATATACTAACGGGAAGTGTGCTGGAATTGGGGACATTAATGCATAAAGTATGTGTCGAAACATATACTAACGGGAAGTGTGCTGGAATTGGGGACATTAATGCATAAAGTATGTGTCGAAACATATACTAACGGGAAGTGTGCTGAAGTTTATGCACTACACAGCTAGTGTATTACACTTTCATCGTTAAAAACAGTAAATATTAAAGATACAAGTTGCAATCACTCTGAATTGGCTTATTTAGTGTGGTTTCAAGAATCTTGTTTTTATACATTAATTATCACAGAGGACCAAACTTAGAATATAAGTTTCATCTTTATCTCTTTACAATGAAAAAAATATATTTTATATTTTTAGAAAATAATCTATAGCAGGACTTGCTGTATTTCTAAATAATTTGTTCCTAACTTACACAGTTAATAGGTTTAGCGTTATTGGTTTACACTCTTACTGAACAATTATCGTCTGTAGGTGTAAACTACTAATGAACTTTTTATGTAGCTATGAAACTCATTACCAAAAATTTGTCAGTAAAGAGTTCGTGAATATAAATTTATAAAATAATCAAGCCGAATTCATTCAGTGCTACTCCAAGTCGCGTGTATATTTATACGACGTTATTTTTTACCTCCAGCACGTTCCACGAGCGAATATTTATTGAAGGATGTTAGTTTCGCAGCGATTGAGAATTAATATGCACTTTATGCTTAATACAGGTAGACAATAAACACAACTATTAAACGTTTGTGGGTATTTGTTTGTATTCCTGAGTCCAGAATCTTGCAAGTTTAAACACGGATAAGTAAAGTTCAGTATAACGATTTCAGTTTCAACTTTAATGGATTGGGGTAGTTAAAGACACATATAATTAATTCTCAAAGTATGGTTTAATTAGGAAAACAAATTAAATAAAACAGACGTGTTGAAAACTAGATAATCAACAGCGGGCATCTTAATAAATGTCGATCAGGTTGATTGTGGTATGATAGTCCTTATTTACTTTGGGAAAATTTGAGTTATATATTATCTATACTTATTACATATTTGATTAATCTTAGAGAATTTGTTGTAAAGTTTGAGTTTTTTTAGATCAAAATAAAAGGCATTTTGAATTTTTGTATTTAGAAGTTTTTCTAGTTTTGTATGTCACAAACTCAGTTGAACATTCTTCTGAAACTATAGCAACTTGAAAATTTTGATTGCTACAGCTAATTATTGGAAATGCTACAGCATTTTATCACTTTTATGAGTTTATTATTTATAGGTTAAAGGAGTGAGGAAAGTTGACAATGTCCAAAATTTATACCCTCTAACTTATTGAAGAGTGTGTGTAGTTTTCCTTTTGTTTGTTGGTTAGAAAAGGATCTGGCTAATTTATTTTAGAATTTATAACGTAAACGATAGTCGTTGTAGTAGTATTCATCCAAAATTTGCTGTTATGTCTGTGAAAAAAGTCGGGTTGAGCCAATGTTTTGTGAAATACTTTTGTTGATTAATTTCGTTATCATTGATCCATTGATATTTTTATAATTGAATGTTGTGAGGGATTATTAATAATTAGTTAATGTGTTTGGGAAGATTAATTTTTAAAAGGTAATATATTTCAAAGTTGATTAGACGAGCTGTCTGGAGAGTTAGGCATCTGAAAGACTACCATGAACAAGAATTCATGACAAACAAAGAATCACCTCCAGAAAGTCCAGAAGTAAATCCCATAGACCATTTCTGGGGCCTATTTAGAAGCAACGTATTTTAACTCTTCAACTGGTCAAACGACTTTCTGAGAGTTCGACGTTCCTCTGATTAATGAATGTGACAGGGTCATTCATTAAGTTAAACGTCATCCAATTTCTGATAAGAAGAATGCCCCGCAAATGCTGAAATTATCAATTTCAACGAAAATGTGAGAGAACAACTTGTTAATGAGTCACGGGGGCAACTAGCTATCTTACTGATTCGATGAAGTTCACGGGCCCCCAATCCCTACCCCCACCCTCTCGGTTACCCCCAAAAAGATGCAACAGTGGTTAAAGGGTCCCATGTAATTTTGATCCATAGGCCCCATGAAGTTTAGTTTGGCCACTGTAAAGAGTGTTTTCTTTTTTTTTGCCAAATGAAATATTTTAAACAAGGAAACTCAGTAAAATCCCAATTTTGAGCACCTTGTATTTGACGAAATTCATAATTCATGGGTTGTAAGTAGCAGTACGTTGTAAATGAAACTGATATATTAATTGTATTCGGTGAATACGTGGTGCTCCTAAAATGTACACTAGTTTCATCTCTGTCAGTTATTTGATTGAAGAGTGATTTAACTATAGGATCATCTATTTACTTTTGTTGGGCGCCCGGCATGGCCAGGTGGATAAGGCGCTCGACTCACAATCTGAGGGTCGCGGGTTCGAATCCGCATCCCACCAAACATGCTCGCCCTTTCAGCCGTGGGGGCGTTATAATGTGACGGTCAATCCCACTATTCGTTGGTAAAAAAGTAGCCCAAGAGTTGGCGGTGGGTGGTGATGACTAGCTGCCTTCCCTCTAGTCTTACACTGCTAAATTAGGGACGGCTAGCGCAGATAGCCCTCGTGTAGCTTTGCGCGAAATTCCAAAACAAACAAACAAACGAACAAACTTTTGTTGGAATAGTTCATATAATTCCTGAATAAAAGCCCTTTGACCAACCGGTGCGTGAAAAAATAACTACAGAATTCAGGTTCTTACCTTCACAATATTCTATGGCCCAATAATACTAATAGCAAAGTACTAATTATAGCTGCTTTTTTCGAAGTTAAAAACAATAAATGTAGTGCACAAATAAGACTATACAACTGAAAGCGAGGAGATAAATTGGTATAGGTATATTCAACCTGACTGTTTCTTCAATTGACACACACAGGATAAGCTGTTAGGATAAAACCCCAGTGTTCAGTTATAACTGTTCTTACTTTTGATCTGATGACCATAACAAAACATAGCTTTTCAGCAGTAGCCGTCGACTACACAGATACTATTATCCGAACAACTTGACTGTCACTTTTGTCACACGCCTTTACCTGAAAGGAAGGAACGTGTTCAGGGGCATTTTGTGTGCTGGAACCTTGGAACATTTCGAAGCGCAGACTAATACACTAACATTTATGCCACTCCCAGTTCCAATAAATAGATGTTCATGTTGTAGCCAAAGGTCTCAAAAAGCGAGCAAATAGAACGGATTGTTACTATCAGAAAAGCCTTATAGAATTATTTCTAAAATTACGATATAGGTATATAAGTGTAATCGACATCTCAAATATGTAACTATGTTGCTGTACACATGACGCAACCGTAAGCACACGCATTCAAACTTATGTGGGATGAGCACTCTTTTATATAGAACAATCGAATTAAAAAAATAAATTCGCTTCCTTAATGAGTAAAATGTTATAAATTTAAAGGCCAGTCTTAATAATTTCTACAGCATTATTATTTACGAAAATTTCATTGTAGGTGGCAGTGCAATAATTAAAATATATAATTTTATAATATATAGCAAAGCTATAAAATACTATATAGAAAATTTCAAAATATAATGTAAGAGAATAAATAGCCTTAGCGACAAATTGATTTAACTGAACATTTTAATGTTAATATGTTTGTTTCTAATGTTATTAAAGCATTGAGGATATATATAATAATTAAAATCTTCGATAATTTATTGCGTTTATTGTTATCATGAAAGTAGAACATTTCAATTCTTTTTATCTTTTATGAAATTTAATTTAAAAAAAAAGCAAAATCATTTATAATATCTAACATTATTTTAAAAATCACGCATTTTTATTAAGATTCTTGCAACCGAATAACTTCTTAATGGTAAGGAAAGATTAAACTGTGCTTCCATTTCCATTTCTTATACAATACGCGGACGCCTTCTTTAGAAGTAATTAGACAAATAGTCACCGCTGTGTCTTAATAATCATTTTGTCATAATCAACTCGGAAATGTTAGGCTATGCTTTCACTGCTTTTATAGGCAATTTCAACGTCATAGCTTGAAGTGAGCTTTAAAGATTTTCCTTCTATTAGTAACGAAGGAAGAAATATAAATGAAGAAATGGTGTTCAAACAATAAAATTTGCTTGCAAGCATGGTCTCCAATTATATGTGCACGTTTTCTAATCTATGTTTGCCATTGAATGAAAAGCAAGAAAAATGGCATTATTCAGAGGCGAATGAAAGAAAAGAAAAACTTGCTGGATTCAGAACATTAACGGTTTGTGCTGTAAAAACATCATTATGAACCTAGTAAGGAAACTAAAACATCATAAACTTTCTTAGAGTGATAAAGTGATCGTTAGAAGCATACATTAGGAATGAATAACATCGTTATGATGCGCGTTAGTTAGAAAACAAGAGTCTGAAAATAATTGAAGGAGAAAGGAATAAAGTTGTTATTTAAAATTCGTAAAATGTCAAATGTACGGTACGCAATATTGAGTTGTGTTCGATTGTTTGTTTGTTTGTTTGTTTTGGAATTTCGCGCAAAGCTACACGAGGGCTATCTGCGCTAGCCGTCTCCTAATTTAGTAAGTGTAAGACTAGAGGGAAGGCAGCTAGTCATCACCACCACCGCCAACTCTTGGGCTACTCTTTTACCAACGAAT
>NW_013668281.1:133343-148053 GCF_000517525.1 Limulus polyphemus
GGCCATGCCGGGCCAGTTGTGTTCGATAAAAATATATCTTTCAGCGCTATTTTTTGTTGTTAATGATAATAATGAGCTAAAGTCACTTCGTACTTGGTATTCTCAACCAGTACGGCATATAAAACGACACATGGACTAAACGATCCATTCAGATGACAATGTTCGCGACACATGAACTAAATGATCAGATCAGACTAAAATGTTCGCGACACATGGACTAAACCATCATATCAAACTTACAATGTTCGCGACACATGAACTAAATGATCAGATCAGACTAAAATGTTCGCGATACATGGACTTAACGAACAGATCAGACTAAAATGTTCGCGACACATGGACTAAACCATCATATCAAACTTACAATGTTCGCTACACGTGGACTAACTGATCAGATCAGACTAAAATGTTCGCGACACATGGACTAAACCATCATATCAAACTTACAATGTTCGCTACACATGAACTAAATGATCAGATCAGACTAAAATGTTCGCGATACATGGACTTAATGATCAGATCATACTCCAATGTACATGCATAGTCGTCCCTAATCAAGGAACTGCTCGCCAGAAGGAGGACAACCAGTAAGCAACACTCTCCACCAATACAGCTGCTCTTGAGAAAATAGTGAGATTAACGGTTACTTTTATCACACGCCCACAACTAAAAGTGCGGAGCGAGCTCAGCTGCATAATTCGGCTTGGAATCTTGAACCGTCTAACTTACAATCCGGTGTTCTAAACAGCCTGACTCTGGCTGTGAAATAATCTGGGCTTAATGTGTCATATCTCAATAAACCATTTCTATGTGCATCTACATAACATAAGTTAATTCTTTAATCGTGTTGAAATTTGCGTATAACAAATAAGAATGTGTGTAAAGTAAAACTATTATTACCTTTAAATTATCACAACATTAATGTGCAGACTACTTCTTCAACATATCATAAGCGTTACTCTGTTACTATAAATATCTTATTGTCATATTTTATACACTCAGAGATAGGATCATTTCTCGCAATTTTAAAAAGCTGAAAATACGAATGTGATTTTTATTTATAAGTTAATATTTAAAAAATAATAATTCTACGCACAAAACGCTGTAGCATACATAAGGCAAAATGTGATATAACTAGGGAATTATAATTCTTTCTTAGGTTATTATGGCTCCATATTAATCTTAAAATGTTATTTTTCTTCGTCTTTGCACTTCTTAAGTTTTCTCAACATCTAACCTAGAAACGACTAAAGCGATTAGTTTGCTTTTTCACACTTAAAATCATGTTTGATCAACTTCAAGATGAAAAACTGTTAAAGATTTGATGGCCTAGTAGATTTCGCGGGATCAAAACCCATTGCCGAACATGCTTGCCCATCCAGCCGGTGGGGCTTTATTATGTGGCAATCAATCCAACTATTCGTTGTTAAAGAGTATCTCAAGAGTTGGAGGTGGATGGTGTTGACACACTCCCTCTAGTATACAACTTCAAAATTAGGGATAGCTAGCGCGGATAGCTCTCCAGTAGATTTGTGCAAAAATTCAACAACAAAGAAATTGATAATGATTGCCACCATCGCTCAAGAAAGGGATCAGCAAACAAATTGATAATGATTGTCACCATCGCTCAAGAAAGGGATCAGCAAACAAATCGACAATGATTGTCACCATCACTCAAGAAAGGGATCAGCAAACAAATCGACAATGATTGCCACAATCGCTCAAGAAAGGGATCAGATTGTTAGAATAATTTTGGTCAACAGAAAATGATAATTAGATATTATTGTGTTTTACGTGACTCCAATGTACCTCATCTTTTATCGTTCAACGTGTCAAGTAGCCATCTTGAATCTTACGATGGTCATCATAAGTTTTCTTTTGTGTAAATTTTGTTACAACGTGATCGATTTTCATGTGGACTCCATAGCAGTCAAATGAAAATTCTAAAGAAAACAAAAATGTCAAGTATCAAAAGTATATGATTTTCACGTAATGTCGCATGATCTATATACGTTTAGATTAAAGAAAAACATTTTATATATTCCGAGTTGACAATATACATAATAATAATAATAATCAATGTTATATGTTAGTTTTAAAACGCGGTTTTTATTTCATTACGCACTGCTGACAATAAGTGATATTCGGAGGTAACAAAACCTTTATGATTAAAATTAAAATTTTTTTTGCTTACTTTTACAACTAGGCGGACCATCTGACCATCTGCCTGAAGCTGTGCACGTGATGTCCTTCGAACCAACCAACTTGAAGCCTTCCATGCATGCAAAGTGGGCTTTGCTATGCAGTTTGTTTCCTTCAACGGCCATCACACGGTTGTGATCTACTGATTGAATCGGCGGACACTCCACATCTAAACAATTTTAATATTGGTTCATAGAAGGTTTTGACTTTATTATTAGATAATTCCCCTATGTTGGAATATACGATTGGTTCACCAGCAAACTATTAGATCACAAACTATTAGATCATTTATATAAGATTTTGTTTTATAATTTTACTTTATATTTGCCTTAGTTCTTCTCTGGTTTTTCAGGACATGAAACACAAAAGAAAAATTTATGGATTTCAATGACTGAAAGTCTTCGGAATCGTTTTTAAATCATCTTATATATCATACATTAAAAGTTATATGCGCCTCTGTAAAAACAATATTACTCTCTTATCTAACTTATTTTCTACAGTAGCAATAAATCTAAAGTTTAAATAACTTTGAATTAAAATTAGGTGCATTATTCTAATATTGGTACAGTAATTGTCTACTCCATTGTTTTGCTTATCTCCTGACTCTTTAAGATGTAAGATAATCTGTATTTACAAACTAAATGAACAGGTTGTACATATGATTATTGAAAATAAAAATAAGTGGTTAGTTTAATAATATTAAAATATTTTTAACCTTTTCCAGTATTTAGTATTTTCAATATGAAAGGCATCTTATGCGATACAAGAGCTAAACTTTCATTTCAAAGATCCCAGGATTTATATACAATCGCCCCTAATTTAGAGCTGCTGAACAGAGGGAAGAAAAGCAGTCAACAGCACCTGCTGACACAGCTTCTCTTGGTTGAATAGCGGTATCAGAATGTTCAATTGGAACGGTACCTTATGCGCAAGTTGACTAAACTTCTGGAATTTAAACATAGCCGGCCTTAATTTTGAGCTATTGGCAAGTAGAAAATCAGACAGCCAGCAGTAACCGCTACCGCAAACGCATTGCTTGGCTCTTTGAACCGAATTACTAGATTGATTTTCACTTTTATAATGTATCCGCACTTGAAAGTCCTGAACGTGTTCACCGGCATCAGGTGAACACGTTCAGGACTTTCAAGTGCGGATACATTATGATGCCGGTGAACACGTTCAAGACTTTCAAGTGTGGATACATTATGATGCCGGTGAACACGTTCAAGACTTTCAAGTGTGGATACATTATGATGCCGGTGAACACGTTCAGGACTTTCAAGTGTGGATACATTAGGCATCACGTCTCAGATTTTGAATACGCATAGATTTACAGCGCGGCGTGCTAATAATTTGGCCACGCCTGATCCATCATTTTCAGTAAGTACATTGACTCTGAAAATTCTGTTAGCTTCTACGTAGGTTATAGGCTGAAACGATAGGTAATAATTATTCTTTTAGCAGCTAACAATTTTGAAAAGTATAATGTATGTAATATAACTCTACCTTTAGACCAGTGTTGTTTAAACAGTGGGTCGCGAGCAGGTTTCCAGGGGTTCACGAGTTGTCTGCGCGGAGTCAACTTATTTTTTTCCTTTTGAGTCCTCGAGTAGTCTGTTATGAATTAGGACGAAGTGTGCCAAGAAACATCAAGAATTTTCCATTCTTGTAGAGATAATGGGTGGTCGCGACGACCAAAATCCGGACGCGGGGGTCGTCTTGCAAATCCGGCTGAGAAACACTGCTTTGGACATTATATTTCAGTACGTTTTAAACATTAATCTTTGCAGCAATAATTACAAAAGCTTTAAATACAGAATTCTCTTATAGAGCTATCATCATTAGGAATTCTTAGAAATGTATTTTAGAGATTATCAGATTTATTCATAAACAGTGAGTAGAGATTACGAAGAGAGGCTCACTGCACAAGGAACGTTTATCCATTATTATGTGAAGCAAATGTATTTAGAAAAAAAAAAACGTGTTCCGTTCAAGAAAGAAAATATATTTTAAAATTTATGACAATTTAGTTTTTCATTTACAAAAATCACAGCGATTCAGGCATTTTACAATTATATTTGTCTTGGATAGAAATTACTGAACTATTATTCAATCCTCATTTCGAAAATATTACTTAATTAATTCAGACACATTCAATAAATATAATTACCTGCAAAATGGATTATTGGAGTTGGTGAGGCCTAACAGTTAGCTAAATAGCTCAGACTGTGAATCAGAGAATTAATTTTTTACGACCCCTTACGACAAACTGTTGATGTGCTATAAGAGTAACGGCCAAATCTCACTATTCTGTCAAACAAGAGTTCCCAAGAGTTGGCGATGGGTACTCTTGGCCTGTTAACTAGTCAACCGGTTCAAAATCAGTGACAGCTATGCGCAGATAGTTGTTTGCGTAGCCTTGCATATTAATTCTGAAAGAAAGAACTAAGCAAGATAATAACTGAACCGAATTACCAGAGATGAATAATACCCACTTATTTTTCAAACAAGTCAGGTTCTAATCTAAACTGGCCGAACAAGGCATAGTGCTAAGATTACCTGGCTGCAGATCGAAGAGTCACAGGTTCGAATCGTGATGCCGCTAAACTCGATTCGCATGTTCAGCTATGGGCGAGCTGCAAAAATAAGTCACTTACATTATTTAATTCAGAGAGCCGGACAAAGCCTATGTGGCGGAGGGTACCGATGAATGGATTTTCTTTTCTCTGGTGAGCTGTTCAAAATTAGATATTGCTATACTACTTGAACTATAGAGGGCTCTGACCTAGCCGTTTATCGTATGTGTCGCATAAGGTGTCGTTCGGATTGCAAATACCAAACAATAAGTCTGATATAAACAATAATAACACGTAACCTCGTATTTTTGCAAATTCTTAGCAGTTCTTATTAGTTCGGAATATTTTACAAGCCATTTTTCAGTAACTGAATCGGCTTAATTATTTATTATAAAATTATTGTCCGTCCGTAACTAAACAAGAATTTATTCTCCAAACAAATTTCTTTTAACCATCAATCTAGATATCAGATCTACTTGTTTGAGTGTTTGTTTGATATTTTACATTTAGTTTACCTTTTACAGTAATGCGAATTCCATTAATTTCTCCTCGGGGCGTAATGCAGCTGTATTCACCGGTGTCTTCTTCTTTAGCATAATAGATAGAAAGTCGATACTTCCAGCTTCTGTCTTCAGCTGATACGGACCATCCGCAAGGATACTGCCTGGAATTTTTCAGTAACATAATCAGGTGTTTTGATGTAACTTCTAAAAAGTGTAAGGTGTGTTATGTGTTTCAAATAGCTCTTATCGCTGTGATGTTTCTTGGTCTCTTCCAACAAACAATGAGGAACTGGAAGACGATTTTCGCCAAATCTTACAGAATCCCAAAGAAGCAACGTACAAATGGTTTCCATTGAAACTGGAGCGGGTTCCAAGAATGGTGGTGTACGAATGTACTATGATCTAATAGTTCTATCTGATGATGTGGCATTTCTTTTGAGAATCGTCTTAATAGGTCTAATTTAATGCAGTCATGTAATACTTTTTATCATTAAAATACCATAGTCTGTCTGTTGAGACTAATTGTTTCTTTGTATTTCTATTATCAAATCAACAGGTTTACTTAATGACACCAGATCCCGTTGTTTTTCCTCCTAGCTTCGTTTATGAAGTCTGATTTAACACGACTGTGTACTTCTTTTTTCTTATCCTTGAAATATCAGTTCCGTCTGAAAAGTGTAGACGTCGGTTTTTTTTTCCCACTCACTAAATTAAAAGGTATATTTTCGATGAGAACTGATGTTATTGTATTTTATCTATCATCGAACTAACGAGTCTGATTTATTAAACCTAATGATGTGGTCCTTTTTTCTTTCACCAACCACGTAAATTATTTTAATTAATATTGTTATATATATTTCCCTTTATCAACCGAAATGGGCTAAGAAGACCAGAGTTTAAAGCCTGTTAACTTAATTCATCTTCGACCTACCTTGTCTAATGAGATCTGATATTGATTCCTAACTGGCTATTGTATGGGTAACCTTGCTTATTAAGAGCTAACGACCTTTACGTGATAAGCCTGTGTTTGTCTATATCTTACCTGGTTCAATTAGAAGGAAAGGCTTTTAGGAGATTAAAATTACTGCTAGTCAAACTGAAGCTATCAGCTCATTCAATCAAATATAGTAAATGGCAAAATATATTTGAATTAACTTTTAAAATTTTAGAACTTAATATCTGCACGGAAAGAATTAGTTACTAAAGACAAATGTGGATTTTTGAACATAGTAAACACGTGCTCTGATGATGCACTTGCATAAGCATGTAAAATTAATACAGAATTTATAACACACATAAAACTGAGCTTCATATGTTAAAAATTTCAAGAAATTAATCCATAAAAATGAATGGCTGTTTCTAATAGATTTTGCCTAAACATATTCTTTGTTTAGTACTCAGTTAAAACACATAATTTTCGAAGAAGGAAAACAGGAAACACATTTGTAAAATCATTACACTTGGTAACATATCCAAACCTAATTATTAAAAGATATATAATATACATGGGAGGTTTTTGGAACTTTTCCAGTTAGACAGGTCTAATGAGAATAAAATTTAATAATTTTGAAATTGAAAATTATTGTTTCTAGTACAGAGTTTGAGTACATTATATTACAATGATCTCGGAGCCTCGCTGAGTAACGTCATGTTTCATCTTAACAATAACTCAAAATACAATACACCCCTCCTCCATATTTTCCATAATACATCTAATGTACAACGATGACGGTTTTTAAGGGAAGGTCCGTTTCAACAGTCCGATTGCACAGAAATCCATGTAATATAATAAAACTCGTCTCCTTCTCCAACTGCTTGATGTATGCGATGATTGAACTGATATGTCGTGAAAGGAGCTTGATTATGTTGCACACTGTTGCCAAGGCTACGTGGACGGCTTTTATCACTAACTTTTCTGTTCGTGGTTTCTCATTTGTTACAAGACTTCCTACTTTGCTGTCCTCGATTGCGTTGAGAGTTGTTCGAAGTTCCTTTCTGGTTGGTCCTAATACCCTAAGTTGATCCATATTCCTTTGTTTCCCAATGCCATATAATACAAAGCATATTTCCGTCTTGGAAGTTTCGAACTCCAATTTATGATCTAAGTGTATGAATATTTTGTACAAGAAGGGACTGTTACATATCTTTCCCAAAAGCGATCAATTTTCGGTGGCACAACATTGTCAAAATATAGTTTTAATACATAATGTTCAATTACGACTTTATATTGGTTGCATTTGTCATGGAGCTTGATGATTTACATTTTCAAAATCGTTTTGATATAATTTCTTCACCTTCTGATCTTAATATCAAGGAAGCTTTTTGCTTACCATATACAATGTAAAGAAGAGTTTTGCTGAACATCATTAATAAGAAAAAAACCATCCATATCCCAAATAATATATTATAAAACAATGATCAATTTGTATCCACCCCAAAACACTGCTAAAGTCTTAATAAAAGACCGACCTTTGGGTGGATGACCATGTCCATTCAGGATTACCATGTTCTCGTTGAAACAGACAGTTGAGATGGACGATGCTACCTGGAAGAACGACCACTTCCCCTGTCTCAGTTATGTCAGCGTCTCCAGTCACTACATTGTATATTATTGTGGGTGGAGCTTGTTCTAAACACCAAAGGAAGTTATATTATCAATAGGACAATATGTATTTAATGAGACAATAAATACACGATCTTACAATTTATTATTTAATTTATCCGAAACCTAGTTATATGATTATGCAAGATGTTTAATTGTATCTGTTATTATTATTGTTTAGATATTTCAGTCCTCTGCGCAATTATCAATAGGACAATATGTATTTAATGAGACAATAAATACACGATCTTACAATTTATTATTTAATTTATCAGAAACCTTGTTATATGATTATGCAAGATGTTTAATTGTATCTGTTATTATTATTGTTTAGATATTTTAGTCCTCTGCGCAATTATTTTTAATGTAGCTATAAATCATTTTGTTTGTTTTGAACAAAATCATACATTACGAGTGTTGGTGTTTGTAAAACAAAATCCCGCTGATATTTAGTATCAATATTACCATCATATCCTGTATAGAAAATGAATTTCCATTGATATTTTATTAAACCATTAGTGATCCATATTAGTTCAAAACTTTTTTGAAAATCTCAACTCAAAATCCAATAAATAAATGCAAGTTTAGGACTTCACTTTATTGTTGACAAACCGCAATTTTAATTTTAATTTCTGTAAACCATGTGAACTTCCTGTAAAATTAAGAAAGAAATTCGGGTGATAATATTCAGTAAAAATAATTAGATATCCTTATATAAAATGCAGTGATCTGAAACTTTCGATGTAAAATCGAATCAACTGGATTTTTGGACTGACTATAAATCTTGCTTTTGGTTGACCACATCGACCAAGTGTGCTCATTCACAAAACTGTGTTAACTGTCTTACACACGGTAAGAAATTGAAAATAATTATGGCACCTTTGGTATTCAATATCACGTGACATTATCAATATGACACCTATTATACTGTGGGCTCGAATAATTTGAACATACCCCAACCCATGTTTTTAAGGCAATCTATTGTATGAACGTCATCGTTAAGACTCAACAAATCACGTTCGTACTATGTACGTACGTATATAAATAGACATAAACCAGTTAAAACTCTTATGCTGACTCCAAGAGACAGGTGCACTTCGAAAGGCTTAAACTCTGTGTTTTATTTACTGTTGAGTCTACATTCTAATGCAGAAATATCATCCCTGTTGTCTTATCAGAACGGATCGTCAGTTAAAAGTCACGTGTGTATATATATGAATATATAGGCTCTTCAAGGAAGGTGTTTTGCATAACTTCTACATTTCTCATTTTTATTTCGTGAAGATTGATCATTTAGATTGAATGTGTGCATTTTAAGCGTTTATTTATTTCCTGCACAAACTCTGTGGGACCACACGCAAGTGTTTCTATAAATGTCAGTATAATACATGTTTTAGTACATCTATATACTCAAGTTGCTAAATCATAGCAAGCCGTATATAAAGACAGTACGAAAGGCTTATCTGACAGAACGTTAATCCTATCACAACAGTTAAAGTTCTTGGATTGTAATGAAAAGTTTTAAATTGTGTACGATAAACTTACTTGTGGGGAAATTTTAACTGAGATTGTATTTATTATTTTATTTCATGGTTTCCTTGGTTTATCTATCAACCAACTTGAAACAGCTGTTACGGTAAATGTAATTGCAGGAAATACAATTTTATCCTCAGTAGGTTGCCTTTTTGTTACTGTCGCAACATTTGTTTATGATAAATAATAAATTATATTTTGTTCTTGTTGTTAAACCTCTCTATTGTTTTAACACACAATAAAACAATTTTCACGTACCACAGTATTAGTGACTGTTACGGTAAATGTAACTGCAGGAAATTAACTTAGAGCAACGTACCACAGTATTAGTGAACCATTTTCACTGTTACGGTAAATGTAACTGCAGGAAATTTTCTTTTCCTTTTAGTTTAAAAATAGGAACACTTCTTGTTCTTTAAGCATCCCCCCTTCAGTGGCTCAGCAGTAAGTCCGGGGGCGTATAACGCTAAAAATCGGGTTTCGATACACGCGGTTGGGAAAACGCAAATAACCTGTTGTGTAGCTTTACTCTCCACAACAAATAAATAAGGGATCTTTCTCCAAAATGATCAAAACTGTTTGCACACAAACACACGTATCTGCTGCACGTGCAGTATAAGTAATGTGGAGACTTTCTTGAGCTAGTCACACGATGTGATGTTTCTGAACTCTCCCACAGAAGGTGTGGCTAGAGAATTCCTTCGGCGTGTACTATTGTGTTCTTTAGTAACATCGGCTGGGTAGATAGTTAGGCATATCTAGAGACTGTCTTCTCCCCTATGGGAGAGTATAACCCATTGTAATTTGTATAAACTGATTGATCCTCTCAGTCTTGAGCAGGAGTTATTAAAACATTTTCTGAAATAGAGCTATCATTAGCAAGAAGGCAGTGCTGTGATTTCGTTCTGTTGACACATCCTGGCTGTGCTAACATGAATATCTATCTGATTGTTCTTTCATACACACACAAAGTTTTTTGCATTATTCTAACATGGAGCCCGGTCTCTCTTTTTTTTTTTTTCAACTCAATCAGATCATAAATTCAGACTAACTCTGCAATAGTTATTCCAACGAACCACATGGTAAATGATTACTTTTTATGTGAAAGTAATATATGTATGTGCCTTAGAATACCGTAATATTACTACAGAGGTAAAAAATGTAAGGAACAATTCTATATTTTTTGCTAAAAAGTTGTATTGAATTAACTGTAGCTCCATATCCATGTACATTTGGAAACCCCTGAAACACATATCATGTTTAAGCCAAACCTGGTAAGTACATAATATGCACATTTAACAAAAAAATAAAAAAATTCTACATCCTAGCTATTCGAATGTTTTTATCTTTTCAACATACCTAAATGTACTGTGGAAAATATATTATAATTTTTAATTTTCTTGTGTTAGTTGGATAAAAGTATCAGATTTAAAACATAAACATCAAAACAAGTAAAAAACTGTAAACAGTGTTATATGGCCAAAAAGTATTGGATACACAAAACTCAAGGGGAAGCATAATAATTTTTCTTTTACAAACTATATGCAATTACTTAAAATTAAGTGGAATCACATCACACCTGAGAAATTTCGCTGTAAAGTTGTGGCTACACAGCTGGGAAACGCAGAACTCCACTGGCCATTCGAGCATGTCAAATTCCTCTGACCAACGAATTTAAACATGCCTACTTCAGAACATCTAATTTCCAATTTACTGCCGTGAGGAAGAGTCATCTCTCGATCAATGGTCAATATTTTCCCTTCATAACTGACCACTACTTCAGCGTCTGTTACTCGCAAAGAACACTGATGCAAGATAGGTTGAAAACGGTCTCCGCCTGGTGAAAAAGAAACAAACTATAATTTACTAAAGATAACTTACTTTCTGGGTGTGTTCCAACTCCTTTATTTTGTCGTTGTTGTTGAAAATATTCGTTTACTATGTGTCATTCAGAGTTAAGTATACATTGAAAGTGTGACATTTAAGCATTGACATTGAAACTAATTTGTTTAATAAATAATTTCGCATGTTAGATTTCCATACATCATCAATTCCTAACTGTTTCCTCGTACTTTTTAATTTTAACCCTAACACTTTTTAGCAAGTAATTGACACAAAAACTTCCGCTCGTTTGTATCTATTATATGATATTTATAGCACGACACCCATTATTTTATCAGTCGCACATAGTATCCTATTTATAGCATAACACCCATTATTTTATCAGTCGCACATAGTATCCTATTTATAGCATAACACTCGTTGTTCTATCAGTCGCACATAGTATCATATTTATAGCACAACACCCGTTGCTCTATCAGTCGCACATAGTATCCTATTTATAGCACAACACCCGTTGCTCTATCAGTCGCACGTAGTGTGATATTTATAGCACAGCATCCGTTGTTCTATTCATACATAGTGTGATATTTATAGCATAACACCCATTGTTTTCTCAGTTATACATAATTGATTTAGCGAGAATGTTGAACACACGATTCACGCATTCAAGTTAAGACTAATCCGCCCTCAGTGGCACAGCGATATGTCTGCGGACTTACAACGCTAGAATCCGGGTTTCGATACCCGTGGTGGGCAGAGCACATATAGCCCACCGTGTAGCTTTGTGCATTATTACAAACAAACAATAAGACTAATCCACAAAAACGTTTCCTTTATATTTTTTTATAGCATTGGCCTAGTGCGGCATTGTTCAGCTATCTTTAATGTTCACGCCTGTTTCTTTTCAAGTTTGATAACGCTTAGCATCTGTGTATGTACGAAAGATAAATCTTATCATAAACACAATTTTTGAATGACGATTGAAGAAATATAAGATTAAATACACATATATGTCATGTTCAATCTCAGGACTCTGTCATCGACCGGAGAATTACCTTTTCGCGATTTCAGCAAGTCAAAATTATCAAAGATCGAAATAAAATGTTATTTCAGTGATTGTGCGAATTATTTTGCTTAAACTGCGAAACGCAAAATACCAACTAAGCAAAGAACGAAACAGAAAAAAATGAGACAATTGCTTAACTAGATGTGGTAGGATGATCTATTCCATCAAGGGGTATTTCATAGGGTGGCTTTTATCCAGCCTTATTCACTCTGAGTCACGTTCACAGCAAAAATATATTTGTTTAACTAATGAATCAACAGTCTTGGATCAATTTTTATTCTTAAAATTATTTTATTTTGAGTTTTTTCTTGAAATGTTTTTTTCAGCATAAGTTCAGCCCCTTAAAGTGGCAGGGCTACATCTGAAAACCCCTTGCTTTTCACATGGTCATTTAAGGGTGTTTAAAAGTAGGATCAACAAAATCTCTTTATTTTGGATGAACTTCTATTGAGGTCTACCAATAATCACTCAGAGTATCAACAAACACTAAGGCTGTAGAGAGGGATCAGTAAAGGTAATAAAGTAAAATAATTGTAGCGCCACTTCTGCAATGTGGAATAAAGTAGGTGTGAAATATATTATGCATATAGATAAATATTCGTGATTTAATTTATTATTTAAAGCTCTACATTCAATCCCTATATATATAATATAAGCTACAAGGGAGAAGGAAGGGGTAGCAGAACTATAAATTATTTACAAACAACTTGAGTAGAATTATTTCTAACGTGAAATATTAAATTAATGAGAGGTCGCTAGCATATAAAATCTTATTATAAAGACTAGCGTTAACTTTATGATACTCTCAGTATCTCTGGGTCGGAAAGACTAGGCCTGGCTCAGTTTACCCAGTTATACTTAAAAGTCATGCCCTTAGAAAAGGTTGTTTGTTTGTTTTTTGAATTTCGCGCAAAGCTACACGAGGGCTATCTGCGCTAGCCGTCCCTAATTTAGCAGTGTAATACTAGATGGAAGGCAGCTAGTCATCACCACTCACCGCCAACTCTTGTGCTACTCTTTTACCAACGAATAATGGGATTGACCGTCACATTATAACGCCCCCTACGGCTGAAAGGGCGAGCATGTTTGATGGGACGGAGATTCGAACCCGCGACCCTCAGATTGCGAGTCGAGTGCCCTAACCACCTGGCCATGCCGGGCCTTAGAAAAGGTACCAGAACAATATAGGTGAATTTATAGTTTATAATTAATAATAAAAACATTAACTGAAATATTATTTAAAGTATTACTGCTTATACTATATTGAATAGTTATTAATATCTTGCAGTGATGAAGTGTCAGTATTATTACTTGAAATGTACAGTAAGGTTGTATATTTCGTAATTTAATAAATAATCAAAATAAAACTACCGAATCTTTAAGTAAGTATAATTGTATTGGATGATTGTTTTATATTGATGTCTACAATAAGAAAACAAAAAGTAGAAAACGAGGGAAAGGTAAAAAATATGTAAAATGGATTAATTTCAAAGCATTTTGTAAAAAGTTCGATTCTATTTATACCAACATTAATAATATTGTTAAAGTTATAATTAAAAATATTTTTGAATTAAATTTGATAAAAATAAAATATTTATCAGCATTGCATATACGTTTGAATTTTAAAATATACATATTAAAGATTTGTTTTGGATTTAATTAAAATTAGATTAAATTGCGATATATTTCCTAATGATAAAAACGCTACAAAAGATAACCTAGAAAAATCATATATTATTATAGATTTTAAACATAAAGTGTATGATGATTTTTTTTTCTGCCAGTGGCACAGCGGCATGTCTGCGGACTTGCAACGCTAGAAACCGGGTTTCGATACTCGTGGCCGGCAGAGCACAGATAGCCTATTGTGTAGCTTTGTGCATAACTACAAACAAACAATCATACATAAAAGTATTCAAGAAAAAGTATTTCATATAAAAGTATTACAACCATCTGTTAGCTTTAGATACAATAAACCGATAAGACCTTTTATTTTTAACTATAAACAATCCACTGAAAATCTTAATCCAGAGATATTGATAATATACCTTGTAACTCTAACAATAATACGTTTACTGATTATTTTCATAAGCATATTATTACTGGTGATTTGAATGTGATCAAAGATATTGATATTATAAACATTCTAAAGAAAGAAACTAAATTTAGAATCTTAAATAAAACTACAAAGAATGAAATGATACAAATTATAGAAAAAAATATTGATGAATATATTAGTTTTTGTTTGTTTTGAATTTCGCGCAAAGCTACACGAGGGCTATCTGCGCTAGCCGTTCATAATTTAGCAGTGTAAGACTAGATGGAAGGCAGCTAGTCATCACCACCCACCGCCAACTCTTGGGCTACTCTTTTACCAACTGTACGG
>NW_013668281.1:148898-150531 GCF_000517525.1 Limulus polyphemus
CCCGCAGATTACGAATCGAGTGCCCTAACCACCTGGCCATGCCGGGCGCATAAAAATTAGTAAAAAATTTTTATATCCCCCAAGATTTTTCTTTGAATGAAAAATATTCATTATGAATAACATAAGAAAGAAGTTAAAATATTTAAATGTATTTAATTATATCATACATATTCCTTTTCCTATCTTTAAAAGAAAAATCAAAGAAATTCAAAAACTATTTGTGATTACTCCAACTGATAAAGGTAATAGCAACTTTGGATTTACATGTTAAAGATTTTATGCACATGTTATAATAAATGAAATTAATACAACAAAAACGTTTATTGAGTTTACCTCATATAAAAATACAGTTGTTAACAACTTACATAAAATTATTAAAAAATGGAATATACCTGTTGATTCGAAATATTTAAATTTACCTTTCTTACATGCAATTCCAAAACTACATAACTCCAATTCAGTTTCGATTTATTACAAATTCAGTAAATGCCATTACCAGACCTGTAGCTATCATATTAAATACACTTTTGAATTTACTGTTTTCTGAAATAAAATAAAAATCTCTAAGTATTTCAAAACATGTATTCTGGATAAAAAAAAACAATACACAGGTATTGGAATGCTTAGAATTTATAAATTCTTCGCGTTCTACCTTTTCTGTTCTGACATAGGATTTTACTACACTGTATACCAAATTATATTTAAAAGATTTAATAAGTCTTTATTAGCTTAGTAGATGAATTTATAGTTGAAAATATAGCTACTTCAATATAAATTTTCAAGTTTACAGTGTGAAGACCTTCTGAATTTTTGTATATTTGATAAAATACTTAAGCAGATAGTAGCCATTCTTATAGGGCTAATTTCTTTTCAGATATGACTAACTCATGTCTTTATTTTTATGAAAATATATTTGTGAACAAAATAAATCCTAACAAGTATGTATTTACTTTCCGTTGTATTTACGATTTAATATATATCCAGAATTTGAACCATCTGAAATGTATTCTAAAATCGAATTAGAACGTTGCAGTAACAATAGTTTCATAGCACACTGTTTAGATCTAGACATTAATTTGTCACAAAATAAAGTGCAGTTGGATATATTTGATAAAAGAAGATAATTTAAATTTTTTATCCTAGGATTGCCCTCCCCAAATAGTGTGGTGCCACCTACAATGTTAAAAGGTATAATTATTTCTCACATTAAAAGATACATAACAGTCTGCAATAAAAACACTTTTGTTTGTATATAATGTAGAATTGTTGAAAGATAAACTTCTATTGAATGGTAATAATAATTACGAAATTAGTAAAGTATTTAAATTATTTTATGATAAATTCCATAAATTATTAGAAAGTAAATCATTTACAAACAACTTGAGTACAATTATTTCTAATTTAAATTTGAAACTAATGAGAGGTCGCTAGCATATAAAATCTTATAAATACTAGCGTTAACTTTATAATACTTCCAGTATTTCTGGGTTTGGTTCAGTTTACCCAGTAATACTTGAAAGTCACGTCTTTAGAAAGGGAGGAGGAAGGGGTACCAGAACTATATAGGTGGGTTTATAGTTTATAGTTAATAATAAAAACATTAACTGAAATATTATTTAAAGTATTACTGCTT
>NW_013668281.1:150643-162357 GCF_000517525.1 Limulus polyphemus
GTACAGTAAGGTTGAATATTTCATAATTTAATATCGGAATAAATATACTAGTAGAGAAGTTTGGACGATCCATGATAGAAATCAAGGGTGGTTTATCTAATTTCTATTTTCATGGGGTTTTTTAGAGATAACTATCATACCCACAACCGGCTATAGACGGTGAGTGATCTGGGACGTCGTGGGTTCTTAGCACCCAGAACCTAATCCCCCTTTTTTTCGGTTACGTGCTAACTAGCTCTGCATCTGTTTTTGATTATGTCTGACAGATGGAATATCCTCAATGCTTTTGGGGGCTATAACCGCAGACATTTTCACTTTAAAATAATACCTTTTGTACAAATGATATAATTTTACATTGTTATATTAGAACTTTGTTGGCGCGTACATCTACATGTACAATAAATAAATTGTAGGTTATATTATAATTTCGTCAGAGCTATACAGTGCTGAGTGATCGCCTGTACGCTTCTGATATTTATATGTAATAGCGATTCGTTGTACAAAGCAGCAAACTCGCGCTCATCGCTATCATATCTCTCCACGTGAAATATGACTCAATTATGTAAAATTGATTCTAATCTCTAACTAAGAGAAAGCATTGCAATGCATCTTTTTGCGGGTGCCGAAAGGATATATATACTGCTTCACAATTGTACTTATTTGTAAGTGAATAATGTCGTGGGCGTATCCAAATCGCAGTGGTTTGGCTAATCTTCAGAAATAGCAAAGGAAAACAAATTACACTGCTTTGTAAGAGGAAAAAATATCTACATGATATGCATGATACACTATGTCGCCCCCCAGTGGCACAGCAATATGTCTGCGGACTTACTACGCTAGAATCCGGGTTTCGATATCCGTGGTGGGCAGAGCACGAATAGCCCATTGTGTAGCTTTATGCTTAATTACAAACAAACAATACACTATGTCCTAAAATATCTAATTTTTCTAAATTTGAAAGCTATTCCGTTAAGAAACAGAATTTAAAAAAAATTGAAGTTAAATTATATATAAAGTGTACTATACACAGTAATTATTATATTAAATGCTTTACTTTGCTTATATATTTATTTGTTTTTACAAAGCTACACAATGGGTCATCTGTGGTGTGCCCACTACAGGTATCGAAACTCGGTTTTAGCGTTATAAGTTTTGAAACTTAACACTGTGCCACTGATAAAAAAGGGGGGGAGGAATGTTTTACTGAGTAGTTACTTGTACGTCAACAATTTCTGAATATTTTGCTTGTATTCATAATGATGCATTTTATAATTCACAAACATACTGATATTTTTGTCTATTTCATAAACGTTAATAAACAAAATCAGTCAACAATATTTCTACCACTACGTTCTTTATTCAGTCCATTAGAGTTTGTTCAAGAAGGCGAAGATTGTATAATAGTATTTTAACTGGACAATATTCATCATATCCATTGCCGACGACGCGTTTCGCTCAATACAAAGCTCATCAGGCCTGCTGGGACACAAGAAATACAGTAGTGCTAGTAACACTATTTATATAGGTCGTTTGTTACAAAAACAATTGTTATAGTTTGTAGAACTTTTCTAATTGTTGTAACAAATAACGTTTCGACCATTACTGTGTTTGTTGTATGTTTACGGGCTAGCCGTGAAACACATCGTCGCCAATGGTTATAGTACATATTGTGTGATTGAAATACTATTATACACTCTTCTTCGTCTTGAAAAATCCCTAAGGGTCCGAATAGTGTTTTGTTTGTTTGTTTTTATAGCAAAGCCACATTGGGCTATCTGCTGTGTACACCGTGAGGAATCGAGCCTTGGATTTTAGCGTTGAAAGTTCGTAGACTTACCGCTGTTCTACCGGGCGACATCTGAATAGTGAATGCAGTGTAAAACATATAATAGGTCTAATAATAAAATGTTAAGAAAAGTATAATTAATTAGACTGCCTAGTCCGTTGCAGCGGGAGTTACGAATCAAAGAATAGATTAGGCCTCTACCTCATCTTTTCTTCAGTATGGTCGCGGGTTCGAATCCACGTCACCGAACATGCTCGCCTTTTCAACCGTGGGGGCGTTATATTCGTTGGTAAAAGAGTAGCCCAAGTGTTAGCAGTGCGTGGTGTTAACCAGCTGTCTTCCCTCTTGTCTATCACTGCTAAATTATGGACGGCTGGCGTGGATAGCTCTCGTGTAGCTTTGCGCGAAATTCAAAATAAACTAAATCAAACAATTCTTCACAAATAAATAAATATAATCAATAACAATGTAATATAAAACAAATGTTATTGTGTTTCGTTGTGTATTTAGTGCAAACAATTTCAAGCGCTTGGATATAACACCTGTTCATGTATTATGTTCATCTGTTATGATATCACAGGAATTCGCCCGTCGATAACATCCCATAACACAAAAAAGGAACATTCCCAAGTACAACCTATATAAACTCCCGAACATGCGATAAAGTGTCTGATTAAATGGGCTGCTTAGTAAATGTTATAAATCAGCCGCTAGAAGGAGAGGTTCAAACTTCATAAGGGTTGTAGATAAAGGGAGGGGTCGTCTTAGCGGTATAGTATATTTTTGACTCCTTGAAACTACTTTCTTTGTCGTCCTACGTACTTAACCTGATGACAGTGATTACAAATCTTTGTCCGACATTGAAATGTTTAGCAATACGTTTCTTCGAAGGACGATGAAGTAAATCTTAGACCACATATATTGACAAACCTTCTATATAAAGACTCCATTGTACATGTATTCCAGTTTTCAAGACCACGTTTAAGCAATCAATTGGAGCTGCATCTGAGCGTTTGACAAGTGTGGTCGAATGAGATTGCTGTGGTTTCTGTTTTTTCCGCTATCTTTCTCCCGTTAGCAGTCGTTGGTTTTGATATGTGATTGGAAGTTTGTGAACGCTTGGCTTGTTAGCCTTAGTACGTTTCGAATCCTTATTTATTATCCTTTTAACGACACCACGAAATATGTCCAGTTTTATGGCAATGGTTTTTGAGTTGGAGGATTATCTTATGTAACCATAGCCTTCACTTAATGGGTTCGAATGTTGCCCTGGATTCGATTTGGGTGTGTTTTGAAGCTGTTGTTGTCTTATTAGCTCCGCCGAGCGAGTTTCAAATATCTTATGGAGAATATTGGAGGTCTCCTTCTTCGACATATTATATCCTTTAGCTGAACAATGCTTAACAATATCGCTGAATAAGTTCATTTTGCAGAAAAGGCTGTGACATATTTCTCTGGCCATACGTCTATACATCGAGGACCTATTGTCAAACGGTCAAGTAACTGCAATGAACCAAATGTATATAGGTGCTAAAGGTTATACCTGTGGTGCAACAGCTCGTGTCGGTTCCGACGTGCCATACGCATGTCCAAACTGTTCTTATGTGAGATTAACCGTAAGTAGTACAAAAGAGTAGAAATAGACACACTATGGATATTATGTATTTCGTCTGTGCAATTTATCATGATTTAACCATTTCAAGTCCCCCGGTGGGTCAGTGGTTAAGCTTACGGACTTAAAACGTTACCATTCGGGGTTCGATTCTCCTGGGTGAACGAACCACATATAATCCATTGTGTAGCTTTTGGCTAAAAACACGCAAAAAACATTTTAAAAGTGAACCCCACAATATATTTTTTAACTTTCCAAAGTATTGCGTAATTTAAAAAGTAATTTAAGTTTTACATAGATGACCTTTAACTCTAATTACTTTGATTTTTGATATGAGCTATATTTCATTAACATGTATTAAACTAAGATCATTAAGGACTGCCCGGCATGGCCAGGTGGTTAGGGCGCTCGACTCGCAAGCTGAGGGTCGCGGGTTCGAATCCCCGGCCCACCAAACATGCTCGCCCTTTCAGCCGTGGGAGCGTTATAATGTGACGATCAATTCCACTATTTGTTGGTAAAAGAGTAGCCTAAGAGTTGGCGGTGGGTGGTGATGACTATCTGCCTTCCCTTTAGTTTTACACTGCCAAATTAGGGAGGGCTAGCACAGATAGCCCTCGTATAGCTTTGCGCGAAATTCAAAACAAACAAACATAATTAAGAACTACATTATTACAACACACGAAGTATCAACCCAAAGACGTTTGGTTAATGTATATTTATTCGCTGGCATATTTATGGGTCCTTCAAAATAGTACAGCAGTGTCAAATGCTACTGTTCAACACAGGCATGTTCAAATTCTTACAAAAAACTTTGCAGTGGAGTATTTTCATTTCCTGTTTCATTTACATTTGACTTCGAAATATTCATTTTGATCGACAGATGTAACCTGAAAACTATCAAGGTTACCTTAGGTTACATTGAGTAGTTTTTCAAATGTAACAGAGGGAATCTACTACGTGAAAAAAAAAACACACACACATAAAACGAATCTGCTAGAAACATACATTATCTGTTATTACTATCATATAGCATATAGCGAATTCTAAAAACTAAAAGTTTTTATAACAGCGATAAAAAATTTAGAAATATCCAATTTTGAATCATATTTACTTTGTTCAATAAATCGTTTGATATCACAAAAATATAAACGCGTTTCGCACTTTGGGCCCATGGGTTGCGTTATAAGAGTGACAGTGAAATCGCACTATTCGATTCGAGTAGCCAAATAATTAGCAGTTGCTGCTGTATGCTAGCTGTTTTACTCCTAGTCAATAAGTTAACAATTATAGACGACTGTGCGTTGCTTTCGTAAATAATGATGAAGGACAAAAGGATTCTTATGCTTGTAGAAAGGCGAATAAAAGTGTAATCAGTATAAATTAAGACACTGAAAGGAAAAATATACACAAACATATCGCTAGAGTTCATATTATAGCTTTACTCCAGATATACAATATACGTCCATGCTTACACGTAGACGGAAGCATCGAGAACAATGATTGTTATAGAAAAACCAACCTATCTGTCCAACCTTCGGAGGGATTCAGCAGAAGCAAACAAATAATGTTCTAGGTTTGGGCTAACAGAAGTATAAGCATTTACGATGACGTAATTTTGTACGATGAAATGCTTATACTTAGTACAAAACTACTTAAAGTTTAAATGTGTTTAACTTAATAACTATGTGTAATATAACTCTACTTAAAGTTTAGTCTATGTGGTTTGTATAATTAATATTTAAAATTTATTCTATGTGACTTATATACTTAGTACTTGGAGGCTATCTAATTATGGCTCGTGCAACCGACTTCAATTCTGTTTAAGGAAGGTTCTAGAAGTTGGCGAACGAAAACTTAATAGATTTTGTAAATGTTAATTTGCGTTTATAAATGTGACATTAATGTGACGTCACTGTGTGGTTGTGTAGTCAATAACCATCGAGTTTAGTAAGTTTTCCTTTTAAAGTTTATTTAATCCATCCTAAGTTTATCCTAGTGACTGAACAAGGAACTTTCACCGATAAGAAGCATAGAGTGATCAGACGTGTTAAGGACTTACTAGAGGGCCTTCATAATTCTATACATAAATGTTGTTGATTCTCGATAGTAGCATTACCCGAAGTGCTCGGTAGAGTTTATGTGTACTCAGAACTTCTACAATTTCCATTACTTCGTCCAACTACTTAAAACCTTAATTACTTGTTGGCATAGTACTAAGCAGATACAAAAACGTGCTACTGACTGACTTAATAACAGAAACCTTTTTTTTCTTTCCCTATTTTTCTTTCTAGAGCTACGTGCCTACCTGTATCTTTATAAAGTCACCAAAAATATCAGATTATAATTATTCCATTTTTTTTCTTCAAAATTATTATACATATAACTATTTTCAGCAATAATTGCTTCTCTCTTCTCCTCAACTTTTAAAATTGAGATTAAGAGTGCTGAAATTGAAAAGTTAAATTTGTAGTGTGAATTAGTATTATTTTTTTGTGGATGTTTTTTAACAATCATTATATACAAAATTGCTGTTGCTTTCTTAGCGTAAGGTTACACAATCTGCACTTTGCTCACCAAGGGGAATCGAACTCAGGATTTTTGCGTTGCAAGTGCGTTTGTTTGTCTGAAGTTAAGCACAAAGCTACACAATGGGCTATCTGTGTTTCTAGCGTTGTAAGTCCGCAGACATACCGCTGTGCCACTAGGGGGTTGCAAGTCCGTAGACTTATCAATTACCAACCGGAGGACCTGTATACAATTCCTGGTTTAGGAAATTCATGATTTGGTAATTAACCAGTTTTAACAGAATGCAGTACAAAATCTTCACCAATCAAATTAGGAAAAGTGATGATGTATTCATAGTTCGAAAATCTATTATTCTTAATCAAATCAACATTTCATTCATTGCATTATTAACAAGCAACCTACAGTCCGTTCAAATACAAATAATAAAACTGAAGAAATGGAAACTGAGACAGAACGGAATTCGAAACCAAAATTCTATCTACTTTTATACTTACTAACCATACACGTTAACCAACTCAGCCGCCATGTCTGGAAAGTTCCATTTCTCTGTTTTTATTTTATTAGTTTTTAAGTATATATAACGTAACAGAACTCTTGTAAAGCTCAGAATGCACGTATTACAAACTTGTGCCTTATCTTATTTATTTTTATTATAGATTTGTTTCTTATTTTTGTTTTAGAATACTGCTTTGTAATGTTAGTATTCGAGACATCTAATAGCTTAATTAGCATAAAACTTTTGCCCAATAAATTACGTCTTGGGCTCAAATCCAACTCTGTATCAGTTTCCAGCTTTTCAAGAACACTTCTATCTTCACAGGACAGTGAGAGGAATACCCTCTTTAAAATCTGAAGTACGAATGGCACTTGATTTGCTAGATGACTTCCAAGAGGCCTTGAAACTAGGTGGCCCTGAAAGCCTACATAAACGAACATGTGATCAAGCGCGTGAGCTCCTTGACGTAATTATCTTAGAAAAAGAATAAAAGAAAAAGTGTAATAGGTAAGTACGTTTCTTATCTATAAGCACCTGATAGTCACTAAAAAACTTAGATGTTAGTTTTATCACCTGGTGGTTTAATGATCATGCTATCATCATAAAGAGTGTGTGAAATAATTATAAAATATAATTTAACGAGTTATTGTACAATAAACCGAATTTCTTATTTTCATTCTTTTGTTTTGCAGTGGGTGAGAGTATTGTAAATTTTCTGCATTTAAAATAGTTTAACTTATCAAGTGCTTCTTCTTTTTAAAGAAACTCTAATAATTAACATTCTCACAAGTGTAAAAAAAAATATTAGAAAGTAGGAATTGGAGCACCAAAAAGTAAGGAAAGAAGGTAGGAATGGGCGGGTTAACATTTCAACACTTGGTGGTTTTTGACACAGTGCAACCTCAAAGTGGATGTGGCCATCGTCCCGCCCATTCATACTTCATGTTTTACTTTGAACTTTAATTCAATTATAGACTTAATTTATGAGTAACTAATCCTTTTTAAATATTCAACAAATTTAAAAAAATCAGTAGTTTTGATACTATTCTTTTGGCCTACCCCTTAACAGTCAGATAGCTGTCTCCCATTAGGAATTTATGATTATTGGAGCTTCCTGTCTCACTTCGGATATCAACATCCCCCTTATGATGCCATGCATTTCGTTAGGGTCCCGTACATACATGTATTTGGTTGCTTAAACAAAGTTTACAACAGAGAAATTCAGTTATATGTACCTTTCATTTAGTTTGAACAATTAACAAGTTACAAAAACGCGAACTAGCAATGGACAGAATGATGGCTACGCTCAATTTAAAGTTGCATTTGTCAAAAAACATCAAGTGTTGTAATGTATTATCCCGCCCATTCATACCTTGTTTCCTTACTTTTTTTGGTGTTCCAGTTCATACTTCCTAATTTTATTTAAAATTTCTTTCCACTTATCTCATAGCTCTTTTTTTTGTACAATGTCTCGAGAGTGACTGAGCTTTAGGCTCGTAGCTTTTCTTGGTGCCAAATCTCGAGAGTGACTGGGCTTTAAGCCTATCTCTCTCATAACTCTTCTTACATTTATCTCTCGACATTTCGTGGCTTTTGCTGATATCTTTATTATAGGTTTCATTCATCTAGCGAAGGTGACAGCCTTTCCTTTGGGTGGATTAATGGCTAAAGTTTGTTTCGCATATTCAGCATTACTGTTTCTAATCTTATCTATATTCTTGAAGTAATGCTCTCTTTGCTGGGTTAGTTTCCAAGGTTAACATCATAAGATTTTCTCCTTTTCTCTCGTTTTGTTTACTTGAAAAGCATATTTCAAAAATCGCACTCTTCCAAGTACAACCTTAGATGTGAATAGGTCACACTGTGTTTGAAAACAATTCAAAGGTAATTTATACAACTTAGCATTCTTGTTTTCAGTCCAGAGCACTTGAGCAAAGACGTGTCAGACTTCAGCGGTGGTAGCGTTTGTCTTCACGTCTTAGGCACCGACTGCTATGACAAAATTGCTTTGTTCATCACAGAACCCAAGAGTCAGATAAATAGAACTGAAAACTTTGCTTTCAAAGGTTTGATCGTAGTTAGAAACTAGATCAAGAGAATCTACATAGTGAACGTTTTTTGTGTAGCTTATACAGCTGTAGGTTGATCATGTAGCGCGTGCGCATAAGCAATAGAGTATTGGTATGTAATATGAGGGCGGGTTGTTAGTTGGCAACTCACAGAGCGTGCTCGTAATCATAGAATATGGCTACTAGTGTATTGTTAGCTCGTTACTAGTGTTGCAAAATGGATATTTTTATTACTTGTTATTACTAAAGTTATAAGTAAAACTAAGGAAAACGCTTTTAGCCAAAGTAGCGTAATTCAATCATGTATATTTAGATTTGCATAAGATGAAGGGGCGGAGAGAGCTTGCCTTTCCAGCAACGTTAGTCAGTCAGCTAGAAAGTCAGAATGACACATTTGTGGTTTTGTGAAAATTTTGTTTTTACTCTACCGACTTTCTAAAGTGCTTTGATGGCTTGTTACTCTGCAATTGGTTTGTTTACTACTCAACAATGTGTGTAAATTGCTTATAAAGTTCTATTTACATGCTGTTTGCAGTGTGTTTCATATTTTAATTTGTGTTGCACACCTTGTCCATTCCTAATATAAGAACTACCGTACTTATGATAACCAAAATACCATAACCAACTTCTGTTTTTATGAATATCGGGTATGAAAAAAACAAACTTGTGTACTAAATTTAACAATGATCCATATCATGCGCATTCCCTACTCTTTACTTGATAAGAGTGCCATGTACGATGATTGGCATTTCATATTTATTAAGATGTTTCATTTATTGGCTTAAAATATATTCACAGATTTCAATATAAGTTTATCATATCTAAATATAAGCAATTCAGACACTATAAGTCCGAGATGGTAGGGGTCACTAAATGTTATTCGAGGTATTTGTCATAGACAATTAAATCTTTGAAACATTTCAATCTTATGTGTTTTATACAAAATTTGAGGGGGATAACTATATAAAAGTATAGATATTTACTTCTGATCAGATAAATTATGCACCTAGAGAGAAACTGAAATTCAACATATAGCAAATTAAAATATACCCTCCTTACGTTTTTACTTAGACTAGTTGGGTACCCTCTATGTTATCGTTACCTTCAGCCGTAATTCTAATTGTATGTAAATTTAAAAATACTAGTATAAACGAAATCATAATAAACACAATAAGTAATAACTTCTAATTTTTGTAAGGGAAATTATTGGAATTACGTATTTGGACTGAATCTTGTATAGGTGTATTAATATAGGTGTATCACTTTCCGTATATAAGACCTGCAAGTATGTAATTCTTATAGAACCTTTGAAGATCTTGACAGTAGCATGGATGGGTGCTATATTAACAATTTAGGTTGGGCTTGTATAGTAATACTTTAACATCGTGGTATTTATGTCCAAACATCTTTATGGGGTTGGAATGCCAACTTCAAGGACAGTTTTACTGTCTCTCCCCCCCCCCCCCGGTCGTATGTATTCCAATTATTTATTTCTTCTTACATTTATTTATTTGTTTATTTTTATTATTGTTTTGAGCAGCTGCCTTTCCACATCTGGCTGCAGATAGCGAAAGGCGGTAAAGATGTGGGACGTTGTGGGCTAGAGCACCCACATCTGCACTTTTTTATTTATTTTTATTATTATTATTATTAAGAATGTGAGGCCTGCGAAACTGAGGTTGAACTGGACAGACGGTGTATCCACCAACGCAACTTGGGTCTTGCTTCCGCCAGTACCACAAAAACCAGGGTACATTGCATAACTACCCACCTTATGGTGTGTGCCCAGGTGGTGCATGTTTGTTTTGTAGCTGCGTTGTTTCTATCTTCCTTTTTTGCTTTCATTTTCTATGTAATATTACAATTATATATATACTAACTATAATACAAATTCTTAAGACAAGGGAAGATGTTTGTTTTTACAAATAAATGTTTTGAATGTTAAACTTCATTGTCACTGATAATTATTTCCGAATTGTTTTGTATAGTTTTACTATATTATCAGCTAAGACACTACCTTCTTGAATTGTACAGAGTGGTCCTATCCAGACTCCGTTAAAGCACTTAATTTTGCACACGCGCTTCTGTGCTAATGGGCCGATGATCCCAAGAAACTGGACTTCGTGCACTCCTCTAAAGTTTGTTCCTCCTCCGCCAGGTAAAACGGATCCATTTACTATGACTTCTGGTGGAGCGCAGTCACTACGGAACCCCGCTTGTTGAAGAACTAAAATGCAGACAATCAATATTTGTAAATTATGCACGAAAAGAAACGACGTACGTAATCACATAATATATAATTTGTTATATAAGACCATCTTTCTGATATATGTATGAGAAAGAGATGATAAATAATGCAAAGATTATCAGCTAAAAGAATGTTTAATGATAATGTTATTAATATGACTTCCACGAGATGTATTAAAGAATGTAAGAGTCAATATTTGGTTTAATTCAGAAGTTTTATGCTTAAATGAAGATTGTAACAAAATTTACTGATTGAAGTGTTAGAGAAATATTCACGTGGAAATTTCTTGGATTAAAATAAATAACGTTTTGAAACGCTGAATAAAGGGATGGAGAGGGGCAGAAAAAGGCAGGCTTTTTGTACATACTCAACACGATATAGTAAAACAGCTTTTTGTACATACTCAACACGATATAGTAAAACAGCTTTTTGTACATACTTAACACGATATAGTAAAACAGCTTTTGTACACACACTATACGATATAGTAAAACAGCTTTTGTACATACTCAACACGATATAGTAAAACAGCTTTTTGTACATACTTAACACGATATAGTAAAACAGCTTTTGTACACACACTATACGATATAGTAAAACAGCTTTTGTACATACTCAACACGATATAGTAAAACAGCTTTTTGTACATACTTAACACGATATAGTAAAACAGCTTTTGTACACACACTACACGATATAGTAAAACAGCTTTTGTACACACTCTACACGATATAGTAAAACAGCTTTTTGTTCATACTTAACACGATATAGTAAAACAGCTTTTGTACACACACTACACGATATAGTAAAACAGCTTTTGTACACACACTACACGATATAGTAAAACAGCTTTTGTACACACTCTACACGATATAGTAAAACAGCTTTTTGTTCATACTTAACACGATATAGTAAAACAGCTTTTTGTACATACTTAACACGACATAGTAAAACAGCTTTTTGTTCATACTCAA
>NW_013668282.1:0-1952 GCF_000517525.1 Limulus polyphemus
TAGAGTTTTAGTTTAAAACTACCATTGTTTACAACGATAACTCACCAAGATCTATACATAATGTAACTTCATCTAAGTGTAATTATTTAGATGTAATAGAGTTTTAGTTTAAAACTACCATTGTTTACAACTATTACTCACCAAGATCTATACAGAGTGTAACTTCTTCTAAGTGTAGTTATTTAGATGTAATAGAGTTTTAGTTTAAAACTACTATTGTTTACAACTATTACTCACCAAGATCTATACATAGTGTAACTTCATCTAAGTGTAATTATTTAGATGTAATAGAGTTTTAGTTTAAAACTACCATTGTTTACAACTATTACTCACCAAGATCTATACAGAGTGTAACTTCTTCTAAGTGTAATTATTTAGATGTAATAGAGTTTTAGTTTAAAACTACCATTGTTTACAACTATTACTCACCAAGATCTATACATAGTGTAACTTCTCTAAGTGTAATTATTTAGATGTAATAGAGCAAGTTGTATCAATTATACATAATCATGAAATTCATATACAAATATAGGATTGCTGTGTAAATAACATAAGAAAACAATACACATCAACTATTGTAACGATGTTTTAACACTAAGTGACTTCATTAAGATTACCATTAAATATTTATGCTCTACTATCACATGAAAGATGCATAAGCTGCAGAAAACTTACCGGTATTTATCTTCGTCATAGTTGTTTTATATGAATATCTGAAAGTACTATATATACAACGATAATAATACTGATATGAAATATTTAAGTCGCCTAAAATGACGATGGGGATAATTCTTTAGTTTTAGTGTATTCTACCTTCTTAATGTTGTATAGACCTACAAAAACTCATGTTCGATCAATGCTAAATTTACGATGACTTTCTTCAGTTACCAGAACTGACCAACGAATTATTTTGTCGTTGATGTTGAAAGAAACCTTTCGCTAGTGCCCGAGCTCAAAACACTATATCAGTCATTAGATTACATCATTTATTATCGTAGTTAACTTCAGATGTGACCTTTCTAGCTGACCCACGAACTCTGGTACTGCGCGATAGGTTTCGTCCAGCATCGGTGACAGGCTTATGTGTTCCGACGTTCTCTCGTAACTAACGAAAGTTGAATGTTTAGTGTAGATTGAACTTAAGTTTTTTCGTAGATCTGTACAAAGTGAAACTCCTATTATCTCATTGTCTGTCTACAACTTTACGTAGATGATCTCTGCATGAGACCACTAGGCTGTCGTCAGACACAGGGTTCCCTAAAAAGTGTTTTCTCTTCACTGACACAAATAACACTTCAGTGTCAATATGCTTAGCGTTGTTCACCTATTTACCGTCAAAAAATGTTTTTTTTTATTATTATCGATGATCACAAAAATACTTTAAAAGTCGATAACATTCTCCCACCACTGCTAGACACCTTTATTCATTAATATAAAAACTTAGATAACTGTAGCTTAAGAAGAATCGTGTGATAATATGTAACTTATTTCTGTTACTAAATCTTATAATAACTTCGTTGACTTTTAAGATGTTAAAATTAAAATGAATTTTTAGTTTCATTAAAACGCTAACTCACTTTCTATATAATCATTTATATCATAAGTTTATATATGAGTAAATATTTTCTCTAGCTAATATTTTACTGTTTTACAACAACAACAACAACATATGCGTTATTTCATTCCGATCCCGGGGGGACCGGCGGATCAATAGAGGGTTACGCCCTCTCGTCAGCTAAGCGACGAAAAATGAAAAATGGTAAAAATAAATAATAGAAGAGTAAGCGTGCAAAGGGGCGGAAAATGTGGAAAACGCGATATGTGCAGATTAAGCAGACAATCCGGAGAAATATGAGTGAATACTGATCAGTCTATATCACATAATGGAATAATGTGGGAACTGGTAACGGGCATTCGAGTTGTTACGTCTCCGTTTGTTAATTGATTTTTCC
>NW_013668282.1:2805-4144 GCF_000517525.1 Limulus polyphemus
TAAATAATTACACTTAGATGAAGTTACATTATGTATAGATCTTGGTGAGTAATAGTTGTAAACAATGGTAGTTTTAATCGAGAAGTATGTGAATTCCAGGTAGAAAACAGAAAGCAGTAACAATAATTTCCTGTACTATCAAATATTGATAATTTCGTAAATGTATAGTTATGTAAAGTGCCCGACTTTAGAGATAAATCTAATCCCGTTGGTGAATCGTTTTCATGTAAATTTATAAACTAATATCATGTACAGGACAGATATGGCTTTTCTTGTAGATCAAACAGTTTGTTATGAGATCACAAAACGTAGAAGTGTATCACAGTATTGAAAAATGTTCAGTTTAATATTCATGATATTAAGTGTTCCCATGATAGAGTGATGTAACAAAGTATTTAACACATTCTTTGTTCTTTATATCGTACTGGAGCCACAGTCAATGTTATGTATTAGATAAAACATATTAGGTTTTGTTTTCATTACTGATAGAGAACGGATTGTTTCTCAAGTAGCGTTCATGTAATTAATGAACAAAGAGTCAGAGTAGAAAAGTATACAAGGATTGTACACTAACTGTAATGTAATATACATATATGAAAGTTATTTTAATCTTGGTAATCCAGTATTTATAATTCATGAATATTTCAGTTTATGTTGTCTCCAAATATGAAATGTTATCGAGTTGTAGACTTGTCAGAAGAAATTACTCCTGAGATAAATTTGAAGCCCAGATTGTAACTTCTTTCTTTCCGTGTCTAAACAGATACATCTTCATGAAGTTAGACTATGTATATATATCTTGGTGTGTTATATTTGTAAAGTTATATTTAATTGACAAATATACGTGTTCTATATCGAAAACATAAAGTGGTAACGTAAAAGCAGAAAATAATTTCTTAATGTACCATCAAATATAGAGAATTTCATAAATGTACATTTAGTTTTCTGTATTGTTAAGTAAAGTACATGAATATATAATTGGGTTTAATTGTTTGTAATTAAGCACAAAGCTACACAATGGACTATCTGTGCTCTGCCCACCACGGGTATTGAAACCTGGATTCTAGCGTTATAACTCCGCAGACATACCGCTGTGCCACTGGGCGGGGGGTTGTTTTAATGACTTAAGTTCAGTGACATACAAAATCTGTTCTTTATTGTCAGAGTTAAAGTATAGTGAACATAAAAGCTTATTTATAAAGTATATTCTGTAATGATAGACAGTAAACATTCGATGACGAGGAGCCCACTTTGATACTAATAATGGTTGGAGACGGCTTGAATGGGTAATGAAGAAAAAAACTTTAATAGAAGTTTAACATAACAGCAAATGTACAAC
>NW_013668282.1:4429-6993 GCF_000517525.1 Limulus polyphemus
AGGTTTCTAGGCACCCCGAGGCGTTGGTTTAGAGTAGGGTTGTTTTGTTCAATTATGATGGATTCCTTGATTTTTCGTTTGTTTATGTTGGGTTCTTTGTTTAAAATGATTGTGTTTTTAATAGATATACTATGGTTTTTTTGAGTTGCAATGGCGAAAAACATGGGACGGTTTTTTATTGTGTTCTGTCAATCTGGTTTCCAATTTTCTTCCTGTTTTTCCGATGTAGAATTCTGGGCAGTTATTTTGTAAATGACGTTGGTCAGATATAGTTTTCCTTTTCCAATGTCCTTGAACTGTCGAATATGAATATTCAAATTATTCTCGTAGGTTGATAGAGTGATGTAACGGTCATTCCAAACAGGATAGGCTTGGGATGATTCAGGTGCTTCTTCAGGTTGTGTAATAGTAGAGGAACCTAACTGTCGTTTTTTTTTCCTGTTTTACCAGTTCTTCTTCACTGCTGGATTTGATCTTTTTTTCACCAGTTCATTAATGTCTGCATCATTTGTTTTCTTTCTAATAGACTAAAATATAATATAATATAATTAGTTAAATACAGCATTTGGGTACATGCTAATATAATGTATCGTATAATGAAATCATGCCCCCCAGTGGCACAGCGGAATGTCTGCGGACTTACAACACTAATTATCGGGTTTCGATACTCGTGGTGGGGAGAGCACAGATAGCCCATTGTGACATACAAAAACTCTAGTTAAAGTATAATGGTCATTAATTTTATGTAGAAAATATATGATTATATAGAGTTTGAAACGTTTATTTTCAAAATTAAGTATAATGTAAATACACAAGTAGCGCATATGTATTGCAACTGTCTTGTTCAACTTTTGTAAATAAAATGTTTCCGCCATATTGATTACCCTCTTTTTTTAGTAAAACCGTGAGTCAAATAGAGCGTTCTACATTAAAACAAAGCATTATCTGTTTTAGCGCTTTCTAAAGTTGATGTCCTGCCATGTATATTTTCTAAAACCAAATTTCATCAAACCAGTCAGTGGTTTTAAATATAAAACACGTGAATCATGTCAGGAATAGGCAGAAAGAAACCAAGCAAATGTATAGAGTATATGCAGTTAGTAAGAAACAAGCTCTACAAGACAATAGTAATTGTTATTTACATAGATCTTTGTACTAACGATAGAACTTGTATTTTTATATTAACAGTGTTCTCAACAATGAGGGTAACGATCTATACCATTTAAACCACCTTACCTTTAAAAGATTTTACTGTCGTTACACTGTAAGCAAATTTTTAGTGATTCTTGACCACTGTTAGTACAGTAATCTGTCCTGTAAATATCACTTTTTCTATAAGACGAAACCATTTTAAAAATAACTCAAAATCAAATTATACGAAAAAAGTAAATTTAAGATAATTACAGAAACGTAAAGAGAAACTCATTCCAATATTACGTCTGAGTAAGAGGGAAATGATTGTACGTATATTTTAATATACATAAATAGGTATAAAAATCTTACATGTTCACTGGAAGTAATAACGAGAGCTACAAGGTTCTGAAAGAAACATAATCCAGTAAGAAGTGATAAATCCAATTACAGAATGGGCTACAAATATAGTTCTTATATAGTTGGACAGCTTATCTAGCTAAATAATACACAAGATATAATTAGTATCATGATATATATGTATCTCTACGTTTCTTAATAAAAGTTACATTAGTGTGTGAGTAAAAGACGTTAAACTACACCATTTATATAATATTGTTGCGTCATCGAGTCACATGACTACTGTGACGCAACGTTTCTAGAACTATCATGTACTTTGGCGAATGTTCTAGTTCTTACTAGATATAGGGTAGGCTGGTATATAAAAGAGGGGAATGTAATGTCTGGGTAGATAGATAGTGAGTAATTGAACTGCAGTCAGAGAGAGACGTATTGTTGTAGTTAATGTTCGTTCGTTATTATAGTTTGTTATAACGCGACTGTTGAGAATAAGTGTATCGGTAAAGTTATATTCGTAAAGAATAAATCAGTTTTATTAAGAAAGGACTTGTGTCGCTTAAGTTTCATCGGAACGAAGTTACGGAAAATTAATTAACAAACGGAGACGTAACAAATTGGTGTCAGAGGAGTGGGACAAAAAAATAGGAAACGAGAAGCGGCAAATCAAACTACAGCATAGCAGACGTGATGGCAGCAATACAAGAGCACCAAAAGAAACAAGAAGAACGAGAAAAGAAACAAGAAGAGGAGAGATTACAGCAGTTGTTGGAGAAAAAATAAAAGAAACAAGAAGAAAAATTACAGCATTGGCAACTGGAACAAGAAAGGAAACAGGAAGAAAGTCTCCAACAGTTGCAGGAAAGTCAGCAGCAACTACAGGAAAGTCAACAACAGTGGCAAGAAGTACAAATGGAAAACATTAGAACATTTAAAAGCGAATTAGATACGTTAAAGAACGATCTATTGACTTTTACACAAGGAGGATACATTAACCATTGACTTAATCAGCCCCAGACAATGGCAAGCCCCTTACAGAGCCCGCAGCTAAACCCTAATGCAGACATATTCAGTCC
>NW_013668282.1:7993-9019 GCF_000517525.1 Limulus polyphemus
TGGGTAGATAGATAGTGAGTAATTGACCTGCAGTCAGAGAGAGACGTATTGTTGTAGTTAACATTCGTTCGTTATTATAGTTTGTTATAACGCGACTGTTGAGAATAAGTGTATCGGTAAAGTTATATTCGTAAAGAATAAATCAGTTTTATTAAGAAAGGACTTGTGTCGCTTAAGTTTCATCGGAACGAAGTTACGGAAAATTAATTAACAAACGGAGACGTAACAATATCAACTCCAACACTATATGAGGCCTACTCTTAGCATTTTACAGGTTTTATCTAAATTTAATAATGATAGGCGGAATTCCTTGAAATTGATATAATTCGGTAACTAGTACGGAATCAAAAGAGTCATTGGATCAACAGATAATATGTTAGACAACTTGTATGACGGAGTAAAACACAAGAGCAGGTTAATAATGTCAACAACAAATAATTATGAAATTTCTATACAACTATATGATTACTGTGTGAGTAAATGGAAGACGAAAAAAAAATCAAATATTGTGAAGATTTTTTAACACTAAGTCATTTCATTAAATGTATCTTTAAATATTCACCCTGTTATATCAAATAAAATATTAGCTCAGCGGCTTTAATCTTGGCGAAAGTTGTTTTATACGAATACTTGAAACTACTATATCAATGAAGAAAACAATAATGATATGAATTATTAAAGGAGGTTAAAATGATGATGGGGATAATACTTCAATTTTTAATTTATTTAACATTTTTAATATTTCGTATCAAGCATTCTATTTTGTTATTTAATAAAACATTCACTTAAGCCTCTCTTTTGTGTTTCTCTTAAAACATCTCATTCGCTGCAAATGGTTAACGAATCCACTATTTTCTGAAGAAAAGTGTTAACTTCTTTGTCTAAGAAACACGATTGATTTGTATTTATGAGGAAAATCTCTGTTTCTTATGGAGTTTCATTACTAAGTGATATACTTCACTATTCAATAACATAATACATTTAAGCCCCTGTTTACATTTATTTGTAATCATAATTCTAGAAACA